>NW_024523822.1:5692743-5860029 GCF_017590135.1 Pyrgilauda ruficollis | reverse complement strand
GCGGCGGCTCCGCGGGCAGGGCGGCCCCGGCGGCCGGTGCCAAAGAGCCCTGGCTCGGCGTCGGGCACGGGCAGCGCGCCAGACCGACACCCCGGGCGGCCGACACCTCGCCGAGGCCGCTGTGTCACCGCCCCAGCCGTGCCCCCTGGGGCTGCCCCGCGGCCGTGCCGCGGTCTGGGGCTGCCGTCACTCGGATCCTTCTCCCTGCCTCGGTAATGGGGCTAGGGCAACTTCACAGAATCACAGCTTCACAGAACCACAGAATCAATCAGGTTGGAAAAGACCTGAGATCATCAAGTCCATAATATAACCCTAAACCACCATGTCAACTAGACCAGGGCACTAAGCACCATATCATCCAATCCATTCTTAAACATCGCCAGGGATGGTGACTTCTCCACCTCCCTGGGCAGTCCATTCCAATGTCTAATCACCCTTTCTGTGAAGAAATTCCTTCTAATGTCCAACCTAAACCTAATGGCTTGAGGCTATTTCCTCTTGTCCTGTCACTGGTTGCCTGGAAGAAGAGACTGATCCCCACCTGGCCACAGTCTCCTTTCAGGCAGTTGTAGAGACTGATAAGGTCACTTATCACTGGGATGTATCCATATTTATACATATATATATATAAACTGGGGGTGTTTATCCATTTCTCCAGGATAAACACCCCCAGTTCCCTCAGCTGCTCCTCACAGGAGGAGCAGACCCTTCACTAGCTTTGCTGCCATTCTCTGCCAGTCTCCTCAGCACACGCCACACAAACCCAGTCACATCTCACATCAGCTGTTTCCCACTGCCACTTCGCCTGCCGTGAGGAGCCGGGCACGGCCGCGCAGGGAGCGAGGCCTGGGGGCAGTGCCGTTCTGAGACACCCAAGCCAGGTTGGGTGAACCTGAGGGCTGAACGCAGTGAGTTTTTTTCAGACAAGACGGCAATTGTACACAGTCCCTGTACACAGTCGCCTCCAGCGCAGGTCCCCAAACCCAAAAGTGAACAAAACCGCAACACTTCACCACCATCTTACACTACCAGACTCCAAAAATAACCTGCTATCCTTTATTTTTACGTGACAGGCAAAAGGAGACGTTGCAGGAGAAAGTGTGAAGCTCAATGCCAGCAGATGTTTATGCATGTGTTTTATGGAGTTGGCATGCCGGAGGGACAGTACACACACTTAGGCACTCACTTCATCTGAAAAAACCTGAGCATAAGTTTGATAGGAGAATGGTGAAACACGTTTATTTTGAAATATAGAGTTTAGTTAAATCGAAAGAGGTAAAAAGAAAAGAGTTACTAGAACAAGTAGCATGTCTTTTTTTTAATGTAAGTTCATAACCATTCTTTTTCAGTCCTTGTCATAGTGTCAAAATTCAGGGTGTCACCACCTAGGTTTTCAAGAGACAGATCCAGGCAGGCACACAGCATGTAAAAGAGCGCATTTTCCGATTTCTAGCTTTTGGATGTTAGAAACAGCATTAAAAGTGTTCTTTTCTAAGACTAAGAAACAAAGTACCACTTTTTAAAACATGCTGAAAGTATTCTTCACTTCCTTACTGTTTCTGGAAACCAGGAGAGATTTTCCTAAATTTTCCATTGGAAAATAATTATTTGAATCAATTTTAAAAAATCATTCTGCAGAAAGCTTCTCATATAATTCTTTATTTCCTACCTAATTCTATTTTGCAGCTGCAAGCTTCACATCTGCAGGAAAAACACCATGTAAACAAGATAATGGAAGACTATATTGATGATATCAGTTGATGGAGTTGTTTTGCCAAAACAAAGTAAAACTATTTCAAAAAACTGCCACCTTATTACCTCCCTTTGTGCTGGTAAGGACACAACTAAGCACACCCAGCATACAAAGTGGCTGGGTCACTCAGCACCTTCTTAACGCTTTCTGTAAAACAAACAGCACAAAAGGCACTGCTAGCATGGCTTCACAAAAGATTGCTTGCAATGCTTCAGTTGCTCGTTTAACTGAATGTGAGTTTTTTCCTACAAGACTTAACATTTAACGAGCGCGGCCAAATCCCGTCACCCTGCCCAACAGCAGACTCCGGCATGCGCTGCAAAGCCAGCTCACTTGAACACTCAATAAATCAGCAACATTCAAGTGAAGTGTATTGAACTGTTACCTATCAGAGCGGTGTTTGAGGCTCTTGGCAAACCTTTTTCTCACACTGAAAAGTTTCTTTCAGTTGAGAAAACCTGTAACCGTGCAGTTTGTTTGATAGTGGGAGGAAAGAGGTTGCAGTTGAGAATTTTATGGATGTAAAGTGGAATAAAAGTCAAAAGTCTTTCAAAGTCAACAAGGTTTTGTGTGAGTGAATTAGAATTAGGATTAATTGATGCTGAGCAATTCATTAAAGAGTAAATAATATGACCCACTGCAACTGGTGTTACAAGCAGTGATTCCTACCTGTGAACCGTCAACTCATGCATGCACACATGCACCATGAATGGATTACAATAAAAGATCTGGAGGTTTCTGTATAAAATTTCTACTGAACACTGATTAGCAATGGGATATATTCCAAGACATTACATTTGGTAGCACCCTTAAGGTAAGTAGCTCTCTAAGTGAAGTCAGTGGTAAATTAAAATAAGCAGGAGTGCCATGGGGAAGTCTGAACTTCATTGTGTTCGTTGAGGAGTATGTGTTGGATTGTCAGGAAGGTGTTATAACACCTGGGACATCCTTAATACATTCTTCTTCACTTGAATCACATGATATTCTGGAAATTATGTGCTAGATAAGATCTTTGTTGTCACTTTGAGATTGTACTTGAAATTTAAACAGAGATCTGTTTTAGAAAAGTTGTACACAGCTAAGTGTATCACTTCTATACTTCTTCCAGCATCTCACAGATATGTCTACAAAATTAAATGAAGTCATCTGGGTTAAGTGTCTTCATTTCTTTCTCACCATGGATTCATTTCAGGCTCCTCATTGGAACCTATACAGCCAACTGCTCAGTTATTTCACTTAAGTACTAGAAACGTGGCTAAAATTTTGTAGCTTACTGCAAAAATATTCCCAAACTGGTATGTAAGAAACCATGTAGTTTGTCCTCTCTGGCAGCAGATGGTGCTGATATGTTGTGCCTGGTACTTCTTTGAAAGCTGGTATTCAGGTTATAATACCATGGTAACATTGCTTTTTCTCATCCATTATCCCTAAGGTCTTTTACTATAAAATTGCTGTCATCATCACGTGTCAGAATTTATCGAGACAAAATACAAGTTTGTAGTTTGAAGGTGAGGACATCAGCAGCAATACTCACAACAATTAAGCACTGACTGAAAAAACACGTTTTAGGAAAAGTTGGATTCATCACATCCAGGCTGCTGGACAAGGACCACTAACATTTTAGCACCCAAGCATTTAATGATAAGAAGGTGAGGGTGCTCCTTGCCAAATGATTGCTGACAAGATATGGTGGTAGTTTACACCAGATCCTGGCAAGTAAAAGAGCTGGTCATAGGACATTCCCTCAAAAGCAACAGATGGCAGATTGTGTCCATGACAGAGAAAGAGAGAAGTGAACAAAACTGGTCCTTAAGTAAGTTTTTAGGAAACTTTTGCTTAAATAAAGGCCTATTTTGAGAAACCTGGCTGGCTAAGGAACACAGGGACTTAAGATATCAAGGGCATATTGGATACTTATCCAGAGATGATGTAGTTACTGCTTATGACACCCAGGATAAACCAAAAAAGGTGTAACAAACTGTGTTAAGAAAAATATTACCATTTAACAGTGTGAGTGGTCTGATTAAAATTTACCACCGGTTTGAGTTTTCAAATAGGTGGAAAAAATTTGTTGAACATACAGAGGTAAAAATTAGTTTTATTTTATTATTTAATTTGCAGCTGCAATCAAGAAAGGTTTCTGGGAATCAAGATCTTCAGCTTCCTGCCAGAGCAAAAAATTGTGTCCCAGCTTTGTTAAGTGCTCACTGAGCAGAGGTCCTGAGATATGGGAACATCTTAATTTTTCTTCCTGTATTTCTTCATTGTTCTCTCTAGATTTTCAGCCAGTATATCAGAAAGATCCCAATCTTGTTACCTCCTCAGTGCTTAAGCTTTTCTGAGTGGGTTAGAGGAACAGTTCTCACAGCACTGGGCCTTTCTAAGTGGCTGACAGTTGTAGTAGATGGTGGTTCTCGTTATTAAAGGGGATTTTGACCCTCACGTATTTCTACCTGCAACAGAAAGCAAAGCAAGCAAGGGGAATGAAGGAATCAGGAAAGAAATGGGGACTTAATTCATGTGGCTGTTCTCATCACATCATTTCACACTGCAGTGAGCAGCTGTTGTTTAGACTCCAGAATGAAATATTGTTGACCAGGTAACTGGAATATTCTGGCATAGAACTCAAAGCTTCCTTTTAGCTGTACAATGAACTCAAAGCTTCATTTTAGCTGTACAAAGGAGAGGTAATTAAGAGGACAAGAGGAGGAAATAGTTCCTGCTTCTTTGCTGGGGCTTACATTAAAACCAACAATTAACATCTCAGTCCAGTACTCTGCTCATTAGAAATTTCCCATTACATTTATCTTTGTCTGCACAGTAAAAGTGATTGTGAACATGAGGGGAGTGAGCTCTATAAATAACTATCCACTATTATTCTTCAGATGAAACCCAACACCCAAACATTAAGGAAAATTACATCTCCTATGCAAATGAGTGAGAAAATAAAGAAAAAAACCCATGCAACTCTTACTTATGTGCTGCATTTTGTCCCAGTAAGAATGCATTATGTGCATAGACTGGCTTATAAGAGATTGAATACTGGTTATGTACAAATTTTTCTGACTTTTGCCCATTTGTGCCACCCTTTTACCTGTGTCTAAACCTCTTTTATTTCCAACACTAAATTTAGCAGTAACAACCCTGGCTGGCAAGTGTATGAGAGTAGATCAAAGCTCTATTTAGCTCAGGAAGGAATTTGTGTCACCTGTTACTTTCCGGTTTTATTAGTTTAAAAAGAGAGATGTGGAAACAAAAAATGCCAAAAAAACAGGGCATCAAGGGATAAGTGCATTTTGATAAATTATATTAATTTTCATGTAACACACAGTTGACTCCCAGGATTTTCAGTTTTAACGTGATCTCCAGCTTTCATAAAACAATACATCAGCACACTACAGTCATTTCCTTGTTTTGCTTTTCCATGGACAGATCAAAAGCTGTCCTGCTAAGTCATCCATCCCAGGCCTTTCTGCTGAGTTTCGCTCTTCAACATGTTCTCCCTTTTTTAATGCACACTACTAATCCATTTCAGCACACCACTGCTACAGTCTAAGTCAAGGCTTACAACATACTGGAATCCTGTACTGGCATTAGAGAGTGCATACAAGGTAAACTACGTTTTGTTTAGCCTTGGAAAAACTCCAACTGAACAAAAGAACCTCTGGGTTCATTGCCAGCTGCCAACTGTGTGGCTAAATAATATTTCATCCTGGAATCCCAAGAGTCTGGATTAATAAACTGCCAAAATAGCACTCAGACATGGTTCTTTCCAAAGCTTCCCTTCTATTCATAGCACAACACTTATTTCTACATTACTAGTACCATACTTCTGTATGTTATTGTACAGTTAAATATTGCAAAAGGTAATTACAGCTCTGAATAATTATGAATTGCAACTATACCCAAGGCTTCAGGCACCTGCTGTAGGTGATTCCTCTCATGTTGTCTTGGACACAGGGCAAGGTTTCTAACATTCTTTCCTGGATAAGGGTAATTCACTATACAGGTTAAAAAACATTGTCATCTCTCAATGCAAGCATGTTTCACTCAAGTAATTGCTGACAGGTTCAGCTTCAACACCTGTGAGTTCATGAAATTCTGTTGTATCTCCATATGATTTGCCATGGAATAAGTCCCTGGTTTCACTTCCAAAGACTAATATTTAGGGAATCATTTCCAATTTTGTTTTCAATATAGTTGAATGCACAATCTAAGTTTTCAATTAAAATGGTTTTTTAGATTTGTTTTTCTGTCTCACTCTTTCAAAATGGATTCATTTACAATTATCAGATCAAAATAGATCTTTACAATCTACAAATTTACAAAGATAATATCCCTCACCTCCCTACTGAGATAAGGACTTCAGCAAACCAGGTGTGCAGTTTTGAGATGACACAGGTTAAGTCGTACTCTCAGCACTTACAAACTTAATGTCAAAGAAACCCAATTTGTACCTCACTCTGTAGGAGATGCTAATCTACTTCAACTCTTCCACTTTTTTAGCCTCTAAAACCCTTCCTTGATATTCAGGGTGTAGATATATGTCAAATAATCTCTGTCAACACACAATTTGTAAAATCCCTTCCCCTCACAAGAGACACAAGTCCATTCCAGCTCCTCTCAGAGACACTGTGTGTCTCTAGTCCTGCAAGGACCTTGGAACTGCTGGATTCCTGAACCCACCCAAAGGCCCACTGAGACAAAGGAGACTGTGAATTTCACTTGGAGATACAATCACAAAATTAAAAAGAGAGAAGCACACTACAAACACACAAAAAATGGAACTGTACTAGAGACAATCAGACCAAACAAGAATAAAATGGTATAATTTTTTTTCCATAAATATTGCTGTATCTGTTTTATTAATAACACCTTTCACACAAAGAGGCCAGTGTGAGAGATTCAGCTACTGATTTTACCCTCATCTCTTCCTTTCCTCTTTGTTTTGTCGGCATCCACCTGCACGGCACACCCCAGGACATCCTGAAGTATGTGTTGCCCATTGCTCCAGTCATGTGAAGGCATATTTGATAGCTCTAATTAGACTTCTGAAGAATAGTGTATAGAAATGCTGGGTGCCTACCTCTTGTCACCTATACAATCATCCCTAGGGTACCAACCAATTGCAAAGAAAATAATACAAAGGAATTTCCTAAGATAAAAAAGACCTTATTTAGGGCTATTAGAAAGCTGAGCAGTGAAGTGTCACAGGTTCAGTAGTGATTTTTTAGCAATATTTACCTCTCACCTTGAAAAATGGTGCCAAATGTCCCAAGGCCAAAACCTGTTGGAAGTCAAACTGAAATATGTTAGGAAAGCTCCTTCACCTTTTTCTGCCTGAGATCCACCTGAGTTAGGGAATTACAAAGTTATGAAACTTTAGTGACACACAGAGAAAGCCCATTAGAGTATAACAGTAGGCATGTTTATTGTTTTCAAGAGAAAACTCTTTGCAGCCAGTAAGTAAACTGAAAAGTAAACTTCTCAGGCATTCAACATCAGCTGAAGGCTGGTTTTGCCATAAACACAAGTAGGTCAAGGGACCTGCCTGGGAAATTAAGTTTTTAGGAGTAAATAGCAGGATGGACATTGTTAGATTTCAATGGACATGCTCAATAAAATAGCATTTATGTCCCCACCAACCAGCAGAAAGGAAACACAGGCTTTCCTAAGTGCTGTGGGGTTTGCAGAATGTATATTCTAGATCACAAACCCTCAGATCACATGACATTAAAGAAGAATGATTTCAGGTGGGGTCTTGAACAACAACAAGCTTTTGAACAAATGAAACAGGAGATTGTTCATGGAGTAGTCCCTGGGCCAGTCAGAACAGGCGAAGATGTGAAAAATGTGCTCTACACTGCAGGCAGGTTAAAATGGTCCTTCCTGGTGTCCCAGTGAAATGTATGCAGGAGACTCAGGGATGAACCTTGGCGTTCTGGAGTCAGGGATGCAAAGGATATGAGGCTTTCTCCAGCTGAAAGAGAGATCCTTGTAGCTTATGATAGGATTTGAGCTGCCTCAGAAGTGGTTGGTACCAAAGCACAGCTTCTGGCATCCTGACTGCCACTGCTGGACTGAGTGTTCAAAGGGAAAGTGCCTTCCACGCATCATGGCACTGGTGCTACATGGAATGAATGGATTGCTCTGACCACACAGTGAGCTCAAATAGGAAACAAAATCACCCAGGGATCTCGGAAGTCATCACAAACTGGCCTGAAGGTGAAACTTTTGGATTATCCTCACCAGAAGAGGAAAAGGTTGCACATGCTGAGGAGGTCCTACACTACAATCAGCTGCCAGAAAATGAAAATCAATTCACTCTCTTCACTGATGGTTCCTGATGTATTGTAAGTACAATTTGAAAGTGGAAAGGTGATGTATGGAGTCCTACACTATTGAAGGGCAAGGTGGATCCAGTCAGTTCACAAAGCTGAAAGCTGTCCAGCTGGCTTTAAATATCACTGAATGAGAGAAATGGCCAGTGCTTTACCTCTCCACTGACTTGCTGATGGTAGCAAACACTCTGTAGGGGTAGCTGTACCAATGGAAAAAGACCAATTGGCAGTGGCAAGGGAAACCCATCTGGGCTGCAGAAGTGTGGCTCTGCACAGGTGGAGAAGCTCTGCCCGGGTGGAGAAGTTGGCTGTTGTTGTATTGTGTTTGTTATGTTATATGCCGATTTGGTTTGGTCCTTATGCCTCTCTGTTGTAATGGTTCTGCCCTGGTTCTCCCTCTCCTTGATCGCCCTGTCCGTCACCTCTCTCCTCCCTGTTACCCCTAGCAACCCATGTATCCATTCCCTCAGTCCCTCCCTGGTTCCCTGTCTGTCACTCGGTGCCCCAGCCCTTCTGTCTAGAATCTTCCATCCTGGGCATCGAGTGATTGGATGAGGGGCCAGGACTCCACCCCTGCTCTTCCCCCATTGGTTTTCCCTGAGTGTCTGTTATCCTCCCACCACACCCACATTAATTCCTATTTGCTGGAGACCACCTCAATGCTCTGTATCCGCCCCTCCTTATAAACCCAGGTCGGAGCCCAGTTGAGGGTCTTCAGCTGGCAGTTTCCCTGGACGTAAAACCCTGATTGCACTACCGCTGGAGTCCGTCTTTTCATTGCTTCCTGTGGGTTAGCAGCCCTCTCTCTCTTAGCCGCGGATCCTCGTCCCTCAAGGCGAAAGCCTTAGGCGCTCCCCTGACCGAGCCCCGGATCGGGAGAGTGCCCCCGTGCTGCCGGCGGTGCTGGCCGCAGCTAGCCAGGACGTTTCTTAAGGTCAGCCACCGCTGCAGGCTGTAAAGTACATTGTGGAGGTGCACAATATTCAAGATTTGGGCTACTGAAGAGTATCAAAACAATGGAAAGGTGGATTTAGCTGCCAGGGTTGGAGTGTCTCAAGTGGATCTGGACTGGCAATACAAGGGTGAGTTATTTCTGCCTCAATGTACTCATGATGCCTTGGGTCACCAGGGAAGAGATGCAACATCCAGATGGGCTTGTGATTATGGGTGCACTTAACCATGGACACTCCCTGGCTATCCCAGACTGTGACAGATTGGTTACACCACACTACCACAAACCCACCTAGGCAAGCTTTATGTGTTTACAGTGGAAAGAACCAGTGGAGAGCCCTCAGGGAAGACATTTTGGATTAGTCCTGCCTCAAGCAAAGGCAAATATATCCATGGAATTATTTTTGCTCAAGAACATGGATGCACTTGGTATTGCAGAAGGACAAAAACAAGACATGTACCTCAAGGAGGTTTGATTTTTGGGGGAGAACAGTCTGCAATACTGAATTGTATATCAATGACAATGCCACTGTTTTGCCATAACTACCATGGGCCAAAAGGATGGACTGCTCCAGGTATACCAACTGTGAGCTGCTGCAGCTGACAACCAGCCAACAGCACACAAGCCCTCCTGCTCTGGAAGATGTCTGGGAGGATAGAAGATACAGTCATGGACTACATGAACTCAACAGACATCTTGCGGGGACAGCTATTGACTACAGAAATAATACCTTTACGTGTACATTTTTATCTCTCTCTATGTATAGATAGACACATGTGTGTGTACATACACATATGTATAGGTCAGAGTCATGTGGGTCTCTCTGTCAGAGCCATGTGGGTGTGCCTAAGTTTCTACCTGCCAGGTAGGGGGAAGTAAGGGATTCTCACATCCAAGAAGGAAAGGGCTGTGGATGCCATATTGCTCTCTGTCTGAGAAAGAGAGCTCTGCATGACACAGTTAGACTCAGAGAGCATTTTTTGTGTAATCACCCTCTTTTATACGTTGTTGTTAGTATGTATTGTTGCTGTTACTTTTCATTCTCTTATCTCATTGTTGTTTCCAGTAAATTGTTATCTCAACCTATAATTCTGACTTCTCTCTCTCTCTCTCCCCCCACCCCTCACTAGTGTGTGGGTAAGAGACTGGAAGGCAGGGATTGGTTGCATGAAGTTTAACTTCCAGCTGAATTTAAATCATAACCCTCACAGACAATTGCAACAACAATTTACTGGGTGAAAAAGAGAATAGACTCAAAATCCAAGTTGACTTGTTTTAGCAAGAAAGTTCTAATTGTGGCTGTATTATCCACATAAGAAATATGGAGATTTTACCAAAAATTAATGTTATCATGTGTTTTACCAACACAAGAAAAACCTCAAAGACTCTTACTGATTTATTTTTCATAGTATTTTATTTAAGATATAAAGTAAATATTGAACATAAGTAGTCACTTTCTATCAGAGTTTGAACAGGTGCTAGGTGCAAGGCAGACTTTAAGACTGATTTTTGCTGCAGCTATGAAATAGTTGTGCCAAAGCAAACTACAGCTTCTTTTGACCTCATTAGCTTTAGTTGTTTGTTGAGGCTGCGCAATGCAAAATGCAAATAATGGCTGCTGACCAGAAGCCAATGTTTAGAAAAGATGAAGAGTGCTGTCATATGAAAAGGACTGAAAAAAGCTTGCCTTTTCCTTGAAGTTAGACTCATGGGTATTTTTGTTTAGAAAAATATTCAGGAAAACAAGGGAATAAATGTCAGTGAAATTCAATCTCTCTGCAATCACTGAAGAGCCAAGAGGAGCAGTTTTATACTGCTGCTATCACATGATAGCCGTGTTAGAGTCTGGTGTCCACATGATGACCAAATGCCCGAGCCACCTCAATGCCTGCCTGCCACCACGCAGGATCTGTGGCAAACCGGTAGGAACTTCAGTTGCATCTTTGTGATGGACTATGAGTGGGAGTTGCCTGAACCTGTGTGCTTCAAAAACGGTGACCAGAGCAATTAAATGACACCAAATGTTTGCCTGTGTTTACATACAATTTGATAATGAACATCAAAGCAAGAACGTTTCTACTGCTGGCATGTGGAGGGTAGCTCAGACTTGTGATTGGGCAATATTTTCTCTTTATGGACTATTGAACAACCATAACAAGTCCTGCAGAAAAACGCCTTGCTGACACTCAGTCTTGGATTTTGTCTTTTGATCAAGGGATGAGCAAAATTGCTGACAAAAAAAAAGGTTTTCACAAATTCTAGATATAACAAAAATCTTAGCCATTTCTAAACAACTCCATCCAGGTCCCTTCAGCCTTTCCACCCTTAAAATTACTGACTTAATTAATATGCACCTACTTACTAGAAGTTAGCATTCTTTCTAGAATGTAATTTTAATCAAGTTATCCCTTGAGATTTGGTGTTTTCTTTTAGTTAACACCTAAGGATTTTACCCAAAAAAAAAAAAAAAAAAAAAAAAAAAAAAGGTTCCCAGACAAAGTATATATGAAATTGGTGTGCTTGTCTTCAACACATGAACTCAGTAAACCCTTACCCTGGCACAAGAAAAATGTATTTTTCTTTCACCTCAAAATGTTCCAGTTGTCTGCAATTCTGCACTTCCACAGCCACACATCCCAATGTCTTGGCACCAGCAGGGAAGGGAAAGGTGGAGAAAGCTTACTTAACAAGAGCAGGTAAAAAGCTCATTAAATGTTATTGCATCTACTTTACTTTATTTCTGCTGGGGTCTTGGCTAGCTCCCTTTACCCATTGCATGGACAATACACCACCAGAGAGAAAATCACAGTGAGCATAAACCACAAACCAGCATCTTCAGTTCAGCACACCTGCATGTCCAGAGGCTCTGCACAGATCCTCTCCCAGACAATAAGCATAAAGCATAAAATGTAAAACCACAAAATACAGCAAATATTTGATGTGAGGGCTCCTAGAGGTAGCCTTCCACTTCTTCAAGGTCAGCTTCTGATGAAACAAGCATGAAACATGGGCATCAAGAGACCAGGCCTTGTTCCCTGTGATCCCATCTACTCCTGACTAACAGCAGTCCTTCTAATTTACTGTTGTCAAAAACAGTAATTTGGCTGTTTTCATCTGTGCAAGAACTTGACCCATTTTATGCAGCTCCTCTATGGAAGTGGATGGATAAGTATCAATTCAAAATACCTTTTTATGGATAAAATGAGATGTATATAATGTGCTGCTAGAAATATGTTTATAACCTAACACCATGACCATGTTGCATAACCAAACACTTTTTATCAGTGTATATCTGTCTGTCTGATGATGCTCCTGTGAGTCTTACTGGGAAACATCTTGTTCTTATTAGCCAATTTTCAGCCTTTCTGATTAATAGGCATTCAAATTAAATAGACTTAAAAGTACATTTGTGATCATTTTCTACTACTTTTAGGTTACATCTCAAAATTAATCAAGGATCTTCTTACCGTAGAAAACTATGAGTAAAAGTAATCAGTGGAAATGCCATAGTAGGTTCACTGAAAAAGTGAGTAAAAACATATTTGTTATTCTAAAAAAACTTGAAGTATCAGTAAGATCAACAATAATTACAATCCAGCCGGGTGGTTATTTCATTTTTTCATCCTACAAGAAGTGTACAATTTTAGTGTGTCACTTCATTTCTGAGGAATTAATATTCTTATGAGCATTACATAATTGTACATCTATCTATCTATCTATCTATCTATCTATCTATCTATCTATCTATCTGCTATCTTTTGTTACTAACTTATTGCCTGATGAATTCAGTGCAGACAGAAAGGTTTTGTCTCTTCTGTCTGCTGTCAAACCAGAGCTTTCTTACAGGATTTTGGCCAAATTGGTAAAGGTCTTCCTCAAAAATGTAAATGTCTCTGAAGTCATCCCAGGGTTGAGCCCATAGCATCCCAGAAAGAGCTTCAGCACCATTCCTGCTAGAAAAATATCAGTGCTGCAGACATGAAGGACCTCAGATATTCAATGACCACTTTTGCAGTCTCCTAGCAGCCATACAACTACATGTTGTGCTGGCAACAACAACCACTCTCCTTCCAATACATCTCTGCTTGCCAAAAGCACAACAGTATGTGCAGGGTTTCAACTCCCCTAGGAAATCCACTGAGGTGATTGTGTGCTGTCAGCTTAACCATCATACAGGCCTGTCACAGCTGGACTGCTGTTAATGTGCACAGACCCATGCAAGGATACTGGAAAAGATGAATGCTGAAAAAACAACAACTTCACAGGGAGAAAAAACAATAACTTCACACCCTGGATGGAGCAGTGTGTCACTTGTGCATGGCAGAAATATAAAAATACCAGGTACTGTTTCATGAGTGTTATTAGTGGCTCAGCTTTCAAACTAGTGGGTGAAATGAAAGCTTTCTCAGTGAGACTCACAGGAGCATCGTCAGACAGACAGATATACACTGATAAAAAGCGTTTGGTATGCAACATGGTCATGGTGTTAGGCTATAAACATATTTCTAGCAGCACACTATATATATCTCCTTTAATCTGCTACTCTTTACATTTCTCTTTACATAAGTTAGTACCACTAATGTTAAAAGTAGCATGTTTTATTCTAAAACTTTGTATCGCTATTCTGTCAGACATGCTTTCTGCTATCTCTGCTCTAATTAAAGTAAATATGCGTACCTGATGCAAAATGAAGTTCACAGTAAATCTGTACAAATAAAACGGCAATTTTAAGCACCATTTAATCATCATAATGAGTACAAATATACACACACAGTTGCACACATGAACGATACAAGTGCACTTTGTAAACATTGTGGGTGTGAAATTCCACGATAGAGCATCGTGATTAACCACCTGGGACGATCATTCTGCTTTCATACTGGCCAACTCCAGCCGCTGTCCTGTCAGCTACACTTGTCTGCTCAGCTGACTTAAAGCCTCTGGATAAAACCGGGCAGATCTTCGTTTAATTTCTACTTTCATTAGCAAGCTGCTGATGGCAAGCTGCCGGGCCAGCAGCCACGGCGGCACGGCGTTCGAAGCCTGCGGCGCAGGACCCTCGATGAGGCACGGTGCCTCTGCCGCGCCCTCCCGTCGCTTCTCCGGCAGCAGGGGGGAAAGGCAGAATACCCCTTTTCCAAGAGAAAACGGGGAGCGTGCCGACGGGTGTGCGCTGCCAGCCTCAGGCTGCAGAGGCCCCGGGACACGGGTGCGCGGAGCGGCGGGGGGCTCAGCGCGGCACCCATCGGAAGCGGTGCCCGCCGGCGGCGGTGCGGAGAGTGAAGGCGTTTCCCTGCGGGAAGGCCAGGGTGCGGATGGCTCCCGCCTCCCCCAGCGCAGCCCGCAGGCTGCCGCTCCCCTCCAGCTCGCTGCCGACCGGGCGCGGGGCGGCGCGGCCGGTGCGCAGCCCGCGGAAGGTGCCGTGCAGCCGCGGGCCCGGCCGTGGGCGCTTGGCTGTGGGGCTGCCTCCGGGGCTGTGTCCCGGGCTGCCCCGGGGACTGCCCCCCAGGCTTCGCAGGGCGGCGCGACACTTCTCCGACACGGCACGCAGCATGGCGTCCACGCCCTCCGCATCCTCCAGGCCGGTCCCGGCCGGGGCAGCGGCGGTGGCGGCGGCAGCAGCGGAGGGCGGAGGAGGTAAAGGATGAAGAGGAGGAAGAGGAGGAAGGTCTGTCCCGTCGGCGCTTTGCCGGAGCATCAGCGTCTGCCGGCGAGAGGGAGCGCGAGTTCCGCGATCTGCACCGCAGAGCCCCGTCCTGTTTCGCACCACACTGTGCTCCACTGCTCCATCCCACACCGCACGGCCCCCTCCCACACCTCCCTGTGCTGCCCCGAACCGTACCACGCTGAGCCCCACCCCCCACGGCCCTGCTCCACCCCATACTGCTTTACCCCACACCGTACCAATCCCATGTTGCCCTGCCCCACACCGTCCACCCCATACCACCCTGTCCTGCACGACACAACTCCCAGAGTCCCACACTGCACAATCCCATTCCATATCTCCCACCATCCTGTCCCATCCTGTGCTGCCTTACCCTGCACCCTATTTCCCCCTGCACCCGACATCACACTGTCCCTCAGGGACAAGCTGGGCAGTGGGGCAGACAGGCCCGATGGTGAGCAGCACTCACGTCAAGAACAGCGGCCAGCTGCCTGGCCTGACTTGCCAGCTCCTTCAGCTGCACGTTGTTCTCCCGCAGTGTCAGCAGCTCTTCCTGCCTCTGTGTGAGGGTCTCCTGCAACTACAAAGGACGAATGTGGAAAGGGGTGGTTGAGACAGCCACATCATCCAGGAGCCAGGGGATGCTGCAGGCCATGGCCCTGTAGTTGCCTCAACAGGATGCAACAGAACACAGCGTAGACTGGGGAGGGCTTTGGGGTTTCCTACCTGGCTGTTTTCTTCCAGGGCATCTCCCAATGCTTTCTGGTGCTGGTCTGCCAGGTCCCTCCAGCACGGCTCAGGGGAAGACAGGTTCTGTGGGGGAACCTGCACCAGCGCACTGCTCTGCAGCTGCGGGGTGCAGGGGCTAAAAACCACCTCCTCACCAAGTGAGAAATCATAGTCAGTACAGTCCAGTGGTGGCGGCATTAAGGTGGATACATCTGGAAGGAATAGCCACTAGTGTTAAGTGGAGGCATTAATGTCTGCTCCCCCCAGCCCCAGCACACCATTCTGGTTTTAAATATCCCTCTGGATATCCCCTCTGGACTTGTCCTTCTGAAATGCTTTTACTCTACTGTGACAGCTGTGGACCCTGAATCTGTTTGGATTTAATTTGTCTCCTGTGGGAGAAAGCTCAGTGACAGCTCAGATCTCTAGGGGAGTGAGCAGGAACTACCCCACAGACGGTCCCATGGTGGGACAAACATGAAGTGAGTGGGCATCCAAAATTCCAAAAGCAAAGCAAAAAAAAAGAGGAGACTGAATGCAGCATGACTGCAGATGTGCACACGCAGGTATATTTGGCTCAGGTAAGGAAAAATATCTACTTGCCAGATATAAAATCACCGACAGTGTGCCTGAATTCCTGGAAATCAAACTCCGGCCCATCCTGGAAGCAGGGACCCTGGCAGGGGTGAAGGAAATGATCCAGTGAGCAGGGCCCAGGGCTCAGACCTGCCCACTCCACTGCCCATACTGTTTTGACAGTGTCCGCTGCCTGTGCTCAGTTCCTTATCACAGTTCCAGCACATCCAGGCACCATCCCCTTGCCACTTGCATCTGACACATGGGACAAGATCCTGTCCTCTGCTGTGCCCATTTCACAGGTGGGAAACTTGAGGCTAGGGAAGTTGCCAGCGTCCATCTTCTTGAGAGAGCTACCCCTTCAGGTGCCAAGTGCAGCCTAGGCTGTTCTGAACAGTAGGTTTACCTGCTGCAGGGTCACAGGGCCAGTTAGGGTGGTGGGAAGGATGGGGGCAGAGGCGGCCAAATCCTGCCAGTTGATGGTGCTGAGCACTGGGGACAATCAGAGACAAAGGTGAGTAGCATGGGCAGGGGTGGACATAGCAAAAGGAGAACAGCAAAATGAGAAGCACGGCTGGGGAACATCTTTGATGTGCATGGCCAGGTAATGCAAGGCTGGGAAACAGGGTGCAGAGGCACCAGGAATGATACAGTGGGGTTCATGGAGAGGGGTCATGGCCAGGGGAACACGGTGGAGGGTAAGGCGTGGGGTGTCACGGCTGGGGAGCACAGTAGGGGACACCAGAGGGGCGCAGAAGGAGGAACAGGGGAGGGTACACGCCTGGGGGGGTTAAGGCTGTTCGCTGCAGGCTGACTCACCCAGGGCGGGCGCGGCGGCGGCCGGCGAGGCAGCGCTGCGGCGGCCATGGCGGGGGCTGCCCGCCCGCCTCCGCTCCTCCGGGGCGCCGAAACCGCCCGCCGCCGCCCCGGGCCGGGCCGCCGGCTCCCGCGCCCGCGGAACCCTTCCGCGCGCCTGCGGAGCCTGGGCGGGCAGAGGGGCTGCCCCAGAGGGAATTGCGAGGATAGGCGCTGCAGGGCCCGCCACCACGGCCGCCCGTCCCCCGCAGCAGCTCGGTGCCGCGCTCACCCCCGCGGGTCTCTGCCGCTCGGTGCGGGCTTCAGCTTGGGGGCTGGGCTGATTTTTATGGTTTGTGTTAGATCTCTCTAAGGGATAGGGTCCGTCTGCGTTGAAAGCCACGGGGGACAGGGGGGGCCCTGTGGGGAGAGTGTTATGTAGGAGAAAAAAACCAGTCCATGGCATCTTGAATATACTGATCCGCGCATCGGGAGAGCCCGGGCACCCTAGCACAGGCAGAGAGTCCCACTCGCTGACACGGCATGTGCAGCTGAAATCACCGACGGGGTTGGCGGAGATTGAGCTGCCCTTTATTCCACCGTGGCGGTCTTGTAGGTATTTTTTGTAACAGCAGCGTGGACAAGGTTTCGTTCTGCCTCATCACCTGACGGCAGGCAGGACTCGGAGCGCCGCCCGGCGTCCGGGTCCCCCCTGCGCTGAAAGCAGGAGCAGGTGTCTATGAGGTCTTTTAACACTACTTTCGTGCACAGATACAAATGAAGAAAATGAAATATTTTACAACGCTATGACTGTTTTCTGCCTTTGAATGTGCCAACCTGCTCAGGAGCATGCATCTGGATTAGAGACCTGCCAGAAAACTAAACAAACAAACAAACCCAGCTGTTGTTATTATCCCACACTCTGTTTTCCTACATTTATGTCAGTGTATCTATTTTTTCCTCGAGCCATGACCAAGCCAGCGGGAGGCAGTTTGAAACGGGGGAAATAAAACCCCATAGACTGGCTATAGAGCAGGTGTTTTTTTATTCCAGTACTGGAGGTGAGGGGGATTTCTTCACCTAACTCACCCACCCTTGTCAAGTGCTGCGGTTTATTTATGCAGTAAGTACTGCTTAATATTGCTATGTCATTATAACATCATCATATATGCACCTGAACTGATTTATATAATATTATCTCATTGATATAAATTGTTCTACTGTACTATGCTTGTGCTTCCCCAGTTTAGGTGGTCTGGGAGGTCTTCTTCAATGAAGGCTTAAGGTGTTCCTCACATCTGAACTTTTCAACTTTATCTTTGGAGCATGCACAATTATGGTGTTTCTTGGTCTTTCTGGATCTAACCAGTCTAAATTCTTAATTTTGTGGCTAATTTGCTTTACATTTGCTAATTACTAATTAGTACATCCTGCTGCTTCCCAATATAGCTATACCTGTCTATTTTTGAAACTACTTGCCTATTTTTGAAACTATTCACCTGGCGTGTTTCTGTTTATTTAAGCATTAAGCAACTAGTTAACCATATACTGGCTATTACATTGTATAGAAAGTTATGATTCGGGTTATATTGGTATCTTATATATCTTATAACTCAAGATGTATATCTTATAACTCAAGATCTTGTAACTCTGACTCAAGTTATATAGGCATCACAGGGAATGACACTATTGGGCATGTTTATTTTGTGGGGGATTGAGTTAACTGACAGGGTGAATTCGTTATGTGCCAATGTGTTTCCTCTCCCAGCTGCATCTGCATACCACCAGGCAATAAACATATAGAGATAACAAGCAAAAAAGAGTTTACTCAACATTCGGTTGGTCCTTACAATGCTATCTTCATGGACCACCCTCCAATTAAATAACACAGTATGTGAGATTCAGTAAATTATTTACATGCTGGACTTAAAAAAAATACAGCAAAGGGACAGTGCAGATGACATGACACATAAAATCGTTTGCAAAACGCCATCTAATTTTTAAGCTCCAATGACACTAAGGCTCAATGGATCAGACTGCACCGACTCTGTGGAGCACAAACGCCGAACCAGTGCCCCCTCCACGACCACCCTCTGTCAGCGGTCATCCCCAAGCCAGGGGCACTTCTGGGCCACCTCCGAGGGCAGGAGGAGAGACAGGGACCGCCCGTTCAGAGACACCAGGAGCTGAAGCTGGTCCATGCAGTCCCGTAGGAGCTCTTCCGGATAGCCGCTGATTCGCAGGTCCAGGGGGCTGCGGTGGCGCAGGAGCCGGTCCGCAAGCCCCAGGCTGCTGGCGGCCAGCAGAGAGGGCGCGTATTTGGTGAAGGCATAGTCAGCCAGGCTGAGCTCCGCGACGCCCGCCGCCAAGCTCCGGGCGTCCGCCGCCTCCCCCGCGTCGGCCCCCCGAGTCTCCAGCCGCACCTGGCTGAAGTGCTCCAGGAAGAAGCTGACGGTGGGCGCCGCCAGGTCGAAGTCCAGGCGATGCAGGACGATGCACTCCAGGTTGCGGAGCTGCTGGCGGGTGAAGGCATCGCAACAGAGGGCGAGGAGCTCTTTCACGCTAGGAGGGTGCACCTCCACCTGCGGGTGGGCACAGGAGTGAGGACGCTGCCGCCGGGAAGCAGTGCAGGGGAGCTGGCGCGGAGCCCGGCCTGTCTGTGTCTCCCTCAGGCTGGCCTCAGCGGGCCGATACCCCGGTGGCAGGGCACCCGGGGCCCGCGGCCGCCCCTACCTGTTTGCAGGCGATGAGCAGCGCTGTTACCCCCAGGAGCTGGAAGCAGTCGGCGGCCACTGGGGTAGTGGCGAGAAAGCGGTCGAGGATGTTAACGGCCAGGCAGAGTGCCTCCAAGGAGAGCCCGAAATGCCGGCGCACGGGGATGAGCCAGCTGACCAGCTTGCAGCGCGCCTCTGCCGTCACCTACGGCACCGGCAGTGGGGATCAGGCGGGGCCGACTCGGGGTCTCCCGCCCACTCCCCGCCGCCGGCCCCGCTACCCCCACCTGCGGCTGCCGGGCGAGCGGCTCCCGCGGCTGGAAGCGGCTCTCCAGCCCCTTGCGGGAGCGGTACCAGCTCTCCCCGTAGTCGCGGAAAGCCTGCAGCTCCTGCGCGTTGTCCCCCGCCGCCGCCGCCGTCCTCGTCCCCAGGCACCGCCGCCTTGCCGGGCGCCGCGGACAGCCCCCAGGGGAGCCGCCGGGCCCCCGACGCTCCGGAGTGCCGCCGCACCGCCCGCTCGCCGCCGTCACCATGGGGCGGGCGGCCGTGTCAGGTCCGCTCCGGTGGCGGCACTGGCTATTTGAGCGGAGTGGTGGCCGCCACAGCTCTCACCGCCCGCCTCCCGAGCACCCCGCCCCGCCCGTCCCGTCGTCGGGGCACTTAGGGGACCACCGTCTCCAAAACAAAATCCGAGCCACCGAAACGTCTGTCTCTTCTCTGCCGTTTGCCCTCGGGCAAAAAGGCTGTGGTGGAGTCGCCGTGTGACCTCCCGACCACGGCCTCCTCGCTCTCGCGCGGCACAGAGAGCAAACCAGACAGCAGTGCCGTAAACCCACGAATGTGGCCAGCTGAAGCTGCTGCGTGGATTTTGCCATTACCAACGCAGGCGTCTCTCCAGCTCCTAGCAGTTCAGCTCAGAACGTCGTAAGCTTTAACAGTTACCGATCACTGCCCGTAAGTAACACTTCCAGTGCAGGTCACCAGAAACAGCACGGGACAACAAGGGAAAGAACCAGGAATGCTGGAGCTCACGATACAATCTGGGTTTCAGTTACACTTTCATCCATAGACTATTTATGTGATGAGGCACTATATTAAACAGCTGAATAGAGGGAACTTAAAACAGTCCTGCACTCCAACCACCCATTTATAGTGTCCTATATATGTGGAAAGACCTGCAGAAAGAAAACCTCTTCTGGGTTAAGCACTGGGAAAGATGGCAGTAGGAAACAAGAGCTTCAAGAAGCCAACGATACAGAAGCAAAACAGGGGAGAAGGTGGGAATCCCACAGCGTGAATGGCAGGAGCAGGAACTCCTCTCCAAGGTAAAAAAAAACAAACCCACATTGAAGACCACAGTTGAGATAATGGTGACAAAATCCAGAGACAAGGAATGGTCTTGTGTCTGACAAATGCTTTGAGAAAAGCAACACAGAAGTGTTAACAGAAGTCTTTATTAAATAAATAGCAAAAGAGAAAGTTCATCCACCCAAAAGAGTACAGGCACAAAAGTATACTGCAGAAGCAGAAAGCCAGTGTAGCATCTGGGTTGGTTTTTGGTTTTTTTTTTGGTGTTTTATTTTTTTTGTTTGTTTGTTTGTTTGGGGTTTTTTTTGTTCTTTTTTGGGTTTTGGGGTTTTTTTGAAGTTTTTTTTAAAGATAACTGTGTTTGTCTGTACACCACAGTGTGACCTCCTTAATTTGTTTTACAGAAAACTTGTTAACACAGAAGATCGTGCAATTGCCCAGTTATTACACTATATCCCCTTAATTTATTTCAGTTATTTATTTAGAAGATTACAAAGAACAGCATGCTAGAGAAACACAAAGAATAACTCTGAATTTCAACATTACCACCTATAAATGGAAAAAAAACCTCTTATTCATCACAGTTGAATAAGGGAGAGCTCAAACACAATTCACACTTTCCCTAGGATTTAACCAT
Organism: Pyrgilauda ruficollis; assembly: GCF_017590135.1. NCBI lineage: Eukaryota > Metazoa > Chordata > Aves > Passeriformes > Passeridae > Pyrgilauda > Pyrgilauda ruficollis. The sequence continues at coordinate 5,838,559 of NW_024523822.1, read as the reverse complement.
TTAAGACCAACACCTCATTTGCAAAATTCAAACCCAAAAGAAAGAGCAGCTTGCTAATAACTGAATTATTGAGATATTTTTCTACTTTGTGTTTCCAAAGAATACAAATAAAACATCTCAACCAAAACAAACGCTAGGAAATTTGTTTAGGGTACAGATTTAGTTTATATCTTCAATGAACATAATTTGCAAGTTTTGATTTCAGTGTGGGAATACTGAAGGCAAAGTTGAGCTCTTAAGGTCTAAGATCAAAACTTCCTGTTCAAATGCTTCCTTGCCTAAACGGTGCTGTAAAAAACCCCCAAAAGTCACTTCCTGTCTCCTCTGAAATCAGGACTACCACTACATTATCATAAAGCATAAAAGAATAACAGATATGATCCCTGTTCCTTCAGAGCTGTTAGCAAACAGCTTTCCTCTTCCAGCATTGGTGTAAGCTAACGTGCACAAGCTGGACAGCAATAACAGCTCCACTGTGATAATCTAAATGGATAGGCTCCATATATTTTGCATTTTTATGAATTCAGTTTCCTGAGTGCCCTTTCTGTACATGGTTAACTTCTACTGTATAAAATCTTTATTTTTCAGATTAAACAAAAGTTCTCATCTACACTGTGCTTCTGTCTGTGAAGACAGTTCCTATTTGACTGCAACTGTTTAATGGCAAATCCTCCCCACCAATATATTCCTTATTTTTGAAAGCTAAGTTGGCAATCTAAAATTGCACTTCATAATTAGAAACAGTGTGGATGGGTAGAATGTGAGACCATCTGATTCATTAAGTTAAGGATTATTCAGTATTGAAGAAACAAGAAACAAAGGATCACATAGATATCCAGTCATTGTGAGCAAGTAGGGTAGGAGAGAACTGCCACTGGAAGCTCCCACTAGGAGCTTCTCTGGTATTTCCTTGAAGAGGGTCAATGTGAATTTTGATCAATAAGAGGACAAAAAACACATGATCATCTCCTGAAGGGTGCCTGGAGAACTATGCAAAACTTGACATACAAAAAAGGGAGAGCAAAATATAGTACAGTTGCAGGAGTCACACGAATCAGGGTAAACAGGGAGGAACAACTGTGAGAAGAGGCACATCCTCTTCTTTGGGAGGAGCTGCTGGTCCACATCTTGCTGAACAGCAGTCCATACCATCATTTTAGAGAGGCTTATAGAGCATCCTCTCAATGTAAATCATACAGTAAAATTAAGACTACTCTAAGATGTCTTGGTTTAATACTGTAAATTAACAGTTAAAAAAAAAATCAGCACTTAGGAAACCCATATGAGAAACATTTGCCTTCCATTTGCATATATGGAATTCTACTCAACTGAGATTCAGGACTGAATCTTCAATCATCAGTACACACTGTACTGACGGTATGATTAGCACATCAAGTTAAAAAAAAAGAAATGGCTGTGAACAATTCGTATTTTGAAAAAGCTGCTTGGAGTTATCATTCTTAGAGTCACGACAAATGGCACCAAATATAGTGTAAAGGCTAAACATATCCAATGTTCATCTTCAAAATGATAAAAAGAAAGTCTGATCCTATGCAAAATCATGCAGTCTATCCCCATCATGGCTGGTATCAACCATACTAAGAATTTAAATTAATTTCCAATTAACGGAGTGCGTATTTCCCCTTCAATGAAGCTCTGATCTGTTGCTGATTTCTGATTTCAGTTACCATCTTCTGTTTTTATCAGCTCTTTGATGATGTATAAGACCTTGTCATCTAGAAAAAAACAAAACCACAGCGTATGAAAAAGAGCAAGCTTAAAAACTGATTCTCAAAATGCCAAAAATCATAAGAGAAGTCTAGCTGTCAGCAACTGAAAATTTTAATGTTTTAGGCTATGCTAGAATCTAAAGCAGAACAAGTGATTACCACTTAGCAAGCAAAAGGACAAACAGTATGTACACAGAACATCATCATAAAATTATTCTATGAACTGCTGATGGCCATTTCAGTATTCCACAAAAGAGACTGGGAAAGTTGTGTTGTTAACTCCAGACACATCAGCATACAGGAACTCCCCTTTCTTCCCCACCTACAATACGCTCCTGAATATCCAGTGTCCAAATTTTAAATGGTGCTCTGCTATCCCTTACTCTTGGGAACCAACATGTCATTGGTTAACCTAGGTTTTGAGACAACTTGCATAACACTTAAAAATCATCTATGCCTAGGATTCTCCACACAATCTCAATTTCATTTTGAGATGCTTGCCTCACCATTACTACCACCCTGAATGCTGTTACCATGGAAGTCTTTAAAATGGCAGTTGTGCAGATCTTTGTACATCTGGGGCGAGCCACACAATATATGCAGGGTTAGTAATGACTTTCTGGATGCCTCTTAATGGAACTTTCATGTCACACATGCTACTGTGTGAGGATGCGGTGTACTAATGATTCCTCAGTTTTGCTGCGAGGTCCATTTAACAAAGAGTAATGCCAGCAATAAGTTACCTTCAAGTGACATTTTGGGATTTTCAAGCTTCTTCTTCAAAACAGATTCAATGAGAACTCTCAGCTGTTTGAAAATTACTGCTATCTTAACAGGAGCCTATAAAGAAAAGACAAACATTTAATCATCAGACATTTCACACCAAAATATAGATCAAAATATTACCCTAGATATAAAAAAAGAGTTCATATCAAGATTCCTGCAAACATGATGCACATATGTGATTTTTAATGGTAATGATAATCATGATGGGTAGGACATTCATTAAATGACTTTGCTTACATTATGCCTTAGCTTTAGGCACCAGTTGTTCCAGTATCAAAGCCTAAAGAACAGCAGCTGAGAAGGGTAACTTAGAACGTGTTCCCCACACAAGCAGCATAAGGGGAAATTATTACTTCACCAAGAAGCTGCCCAATTAACTGCCTTTTTTCCCCCCCCCCCAGGTAACAAAGTTCAAATTACACCTACACCTGAAATAAAGCTACTGCCTCTTGGGAGGTCTGCCAGGCCTCCTGAAGAGGCAATCACAAGCCTTTTCTAGATCTCACTATGAATTTGGATACCTAAAACAGAACCCCCTCCCAAAAATATTGAATTTTATCCTTTCCTCCCTATTTCAATCTTTATTTAGTTTATATGCTGCCTTTGGTACAAGTAGCTGCTACAGCAGAAGCACAAAATGTAAGGTATTTTGCTTAGTGTCTCAGTAGAAAAGTAGAAATTCTGAAACACTCTGTAAGATGTGATTAGCCCAGCAACTACACAACTGTAGCCATCCAGGGACCAGAAAAAAAAAGTCTCTAACAAACCCACAAGGGACCTGCTTGATAAAATTCCCTGTTCATGATAATCAGTGAATTAAATTAGATGACTGCTTACTTGGATCAACAGACTGTAAAAAATTGCTTTGCTGCTTACAGTTGTCTTTGAGAGTAGCACAAGGCTCAGAGCATAGAAGGAGCACAGAAAATTGTAACCATGTAGCTGCCTGGATAGCAAAACTTGCCATTTATCAGAATTTACACAGGATCTTTTCATGACAACTATTTTGTCTGCAAAAATGTGCTAGGAAAGTGCTCTCAGTTTCCAAGTAAAACTTACACATGCAAAAAGGAAAAAAAATCTAATCAATAAAACCAAACACCCCTAACCCATGTAAGCAGCTATTTTACAATTTGGATTTTTTTTCCAAACAATTCTGTCTGCACTACAGAACAGTATAACAGTAGTGTGCTAAAGATAAATATGTAGTTACAAGTTTGTAAAATTATAAGAAAGGGTCATAAAAACAGTACACTCCTCTACTTTTAGTACAAGCTCTATAAAAAAAAAGGTTTAGTCTGCATCCATTTTCAATACCTTTTCTGAAAGAATACTTTCTTCTTGAAGAGAGCGGGAACTGATTTGTTGCACACCACGTATAACAAGTCTATTCTTTTGAGTGTGATTTATTAAGATTTCAATACATGTATATAAAATTTCCCATCATTATCTTAAATTCTCTCCCCCTTTCTTCCCCCCATCTCCCATATACAGTGGTCCAAATCAAGCTAATATATCAACTAGGTAATATGAAAGCTCATGGAGTCACAAAAGGTAGTTTAGTTATAACTTCAATGCACCTGAAAATGGATCCAACCATCAACTGTCAAGAGACGCTCACGATGTTGGACTTCTATATCCCCACCAAAAAGCAAAATGGGAAAGGGGGATATTAAAGTAGTTTCTCTCAAATACACCTTGGCATACCTCACCTGCATATAAACAAACACGAACAATTAAAAACAGCAACAAAAAATCCCAAACGACATAACATTCTACAACACCAAATTTGATTGCTACTTCTACAAGCAAGAAATACACTTTTCCTTTTTCAAGATGCAACCAAAAGAAGTTATTGCAAACAATCAATAGCTATTTTTCTGCCTTACATCACATAAAATAACTCACTCTAAGTGACAGGCGTATACGCTAAAAGTTAGCTAAAGCCACAGTTAACTTCTTAATGCTCAAATAGAGACATAACATTAACCTAGCAGCATTCACAGAAGCAACGCTAAAAGTAGTAACACTACTGAAGCAGAAGGCAGGCAAAGCTCTTTCATTACACACTCTTCTTGGGATCTGTTTTATCAGTTTATCTACATGCATAAATGTGGTACACACAGACACACACTGCATGAAGTATGGGGCTCAGCATGTGCTGCTTCTGGCTTTGGAACATCTCGAATAAAGACAGAATGGGGTGGAATGAGTTTAGTGGGAAGAATGGACATAAAAAGAGTGCATGTTCATACAAAAGTGCAGGCTTAGTTTGTCCCACTCTTCATGGAATAACTTACCTACCTTAGCTGCTGTCTTGTCATCACACTATGATGTTCTTGGGGGTCAGGAATTATTTTCAACTCTCAAAAAATACTATCACTTTATATGCATTAAAAAGTCTAATACTTCCTGCTTCTCCACAGTAAATTTGGCCATTAAACAACTGTCAAACTTTTGTTGTACCAGAAGTATAATTAAATACAAACACTTAAATTTAGCAAACAGGTGACAAGATTTTCCATAGAAGGGGAAAGAAGTTAAAAAAATTGCAACTCATTAGGGAGTTTAGCTGTCCGTTACAGAATTGGCTCTTTTATTTTATTACTGGTGTATGTTAGTACCAAGTTTCAAAACCTCAGAACAGAAACAAAGCAGACTTTGAAAAGTTACTATTACATATCAGTGTGTAAAGTGCTATTAAAATCAACAAGACTGTATTTTAAAAAATCAATGATACTATGAAGTTAAATGCTATACAGAAAATGCCTTCCATTTATAGCTACCAGCTTCACCCTGAACAGATTTGTTCATGATCTTCAGCTTCGCCTTCTTTTTCTTCAGCACTCAGTTGACACACTTTTATGGACTTTAGGATCATTAGATAATAAGGCTCTTAAACATAAAACAATTAGATATGAAATAACATACACTAATTTGAAGTATACTAGAGCCAGAACTCCACCTCTACACAAACTACTAGCTACCTTCACTATCTTCAACTTACCTTCTCCTGGTAAAGCAGCCATCCATATGTCTGCAAGTCTCGATTTACAGAAGAGGGATGAACTTGAGCTTTACCCTGAGCAGTTTCTACCGTGCAAGCCAGCTTCTCTGTAATATCCACTGACTTTGTATATAGTATTTTTCCTATGTTGTCATACAGCCCTGCAGTCAACACAGCTTTAAGAAGAGCTATTTCACTGAGAGACAGGGATTGTGTGGCTCCATTTCCATCCCATCCACATTGTGTTGAAGGTGCTGTAAACCCTGCTGCTCTGACCACCCTTATGAGTTCTTGCTTCACATCCTGAAATTAGGATGGTATCAGTTAAGTTTTGAATTTAAAAAGTTACATACTCCAACAGCAGGAAATTATGCTTCATCTGAATTATTCATGCTCTCTATTCCCTTACTAGAATAATCACTTGTATTTTCTGCAGCCACATTGGAATCCTAGCTATTTCTATGATAAAAACCATTATTTATAACAATCTGATATCTGGAATATAGGATTAAACATATGGAAATGTATATTCTGCAAATACTAAATCTCTACCTGCTGTTAAAATGAAAAGATACATTTGCATCAAAGATCCAGTTCTGCTTAGAAGTACTCAGTCACTCAAACTTAAAAGGAAAGATCAATTAAAACATTTTCGCACCAAAAATAAGACACCATTCATGTATGTTTGTGGCTCATCTTTCAAATTAATTGTTAACAGATATGTTATTTGATATTAAGAATAATATAAATATTTTAATTCATGAAGTTGTGATTCTCTGAGGAAAGGAAGTCCTAGCTTCTCCAATGGCAGTGACTACAAAGCTGTTTACCAAAGTGCGCATATCCAAAACTCAAATACAGACACAGCTACCTTGATTGAGAGTGTGCATTTCATCAGTCCCTAAATTCCACTTGCTTTTATCTTGTCATCTCTTTAAAAGGGAACAACATTTTCAGAGGGAAATTTTAAAAAGTAACTTATGAGTACAGAGCATAATGGTAAGTTTTACCTCCAGAGTTAACAGTGAAGTCCTATTAAGGAAATTCCTTCTGCAATAAGTCATTTCAGCACGATACCCCCCTTCCTGTCGGGCCCTTTTCCACCTAAGGAAAAAACAGTGTTTATTGCAGCAAGAAACCCATCAAGACTGTAACAGTGAAGAGGCACCAAGTTAAAAAAGAAAAACATGTTTTGGCAGGCATTCTCCACTCTCAAGTAAGTTGTATTAACGAAGATGAATTCTGCTTGTCTAAGGACACTCCAAAGAACATGTCTGTAATATAGATTTGACAGATAGTAACAAAAATACAAGGTGATTCACTCTCAACCCCCACACATCGCTGTCTGTCTTGACAGTCAAAACAAAATTCAAACTTAGTGGTAATACCCTAAAGAGGAAAAAAGCCTATATGTCATTTTATAGATTTGTGCTTTATCAAATACAAAATATTCTGGTCAAAATACCACAAACAGCAAACAAAACACTTTAAACACTAGGATAAACTGACACAAGTAAACCTCTGTATGTGTGCAGGCATCGTTAAAAAGGTATCGAAGAACAAAACACTAAGCAAACTATCCATTTGTGTTACAGTACTGGGCAATCTGTTTTTCTGGTCTTACTCTGAACAGAAAAAAACTTGAAATGAAAGCAGTTCAAGAGATATTAAGGATTCTTTACATAACTGCATTACGTGTTATCTGCTACTAGTTATGAGCATAGGAGAACCATCACTTACCCCAGATAAGCATTGTAGATTGTAATATGGTCTGAAACTGCCATAGCTAGAGATGATTTTGCAAGATCTGCTTCATCTTTTCGACCAATAGGTGTAGTAAATGGGGATTTTTCTGTCATAACAGCAGCCAAAGTTGCCTGCAATTTTTCAGTACACATCACTTAGAAGTATTTTGTTATAAGCTTAGAGATTTATAAAACAATTAGCCTGAAATTTTCTTTTATCATTATCTTAGAATTATGGGCTTAGTTTGCAAGGGACCTTAATCTAGTTTCAAACCCCTGCTTTAGGCAGGGACATCTTCCCCAAAACTAGGTTGCTCAAAGCTCCACCCAACCCAGCCTTGAACACTTCTAGCAATGGGACATCCACAACTTCTCTGGGCAACCTGTGCCAGTGTCTCACCACCCTGACAGTAAAGAATTTCTTCCTAATATCAAATCAAATCAAATGCTCTTTCAGCTCAAACCCATTCCCCTCTTGTCCTGTTACCATGTGCCCCTTTAAGAAGTTCCTCTTCAATGCCCTTCAGATACTGAAAAGCTGCAATTAGGTCATGCTGAAGCCTTTTCTCCATGCTGAACAACCCCAATTCTCTCAGACTCCTCAAAGAAGAGGTACTCCAATTCTCCTCTCTGATCATCTTTGTGATAAACTCTGGACTCACTTCAACAGGTCCACATCCTTCTTGTGTTGGGGCTACCAGAGCTGGATCCAGCACTGCAGGTGGGGTCTCATGAAAGCACAACAGAGGGAAGAATCCCCTCCCTCCCCTGCTGCCCACACTGCTCTGGATGCAGCCCAGGACACGTTTGGCTCTTTGGGATGTGAGTGCTCATGGCTGGGTCATGTCCAGCCTCTCACTCACCAGCTCCCCTGAGTCCTCCTGGGCAGGGCTGCTCTGGATCTGTTCATTCCCAGCACGGGCTGATATCTGGGGTTGTCCTGACCCTGGTGCAGCACCAGTGCTTGGCCTTGTGAGCTCCACATTGCCCACTTCTCCAGGTCCCTTCGGATGACATCCCATCCTTCAGATACGTCAAGAACACCACTCAGCTTCTGCAAATTTCCTGAGAGTGCACTTGATCCCTTTGCCTTATGTCACTGATGAAGATATTTAGTAACTCTGCTCCCAACACGACCACTGAGGGTGCCACTTGTCACTAATGTCCAGCAGGACACCGAGCCCTTGACCATGAGCCCTTGACCATGAGCCTCTGGATGGGACTGTACAACTACTTTCTTATCCATCTAATAGTTCACCCTCTGAATCCAAATCAGGTGGAGGACCATGGTAAAGGCTTTGCAGAAATCCAGATAAATGAGTATGTAGCCTTTCCCTTGTCCACTGATGTGGTCTCTCCAGCACAGAAGGCCACCGGGTTGGTCTAGCAGGACCTGCCCTTGGTTAAGCTCATGCTGGTGTCTTGAAACGCCTTCCTGTCCTCCAAGTGCCACACCATATTTCTAGAAGGATCTGTTCCATCATCTTCCCAAATACAGAATTGAACCTGACAGTTTGGTAGCTCCGAAGGCTCCTCTTTTCTACTTTTTTAAAAATAAGATGGATACAATGTTTCCCCTTTCCCAGTCACCTGGGACTCCACCTGACTGCCATAAAAGTGGTTGCCATTGATGACTGAGGCAAAAAAACTGGAGACCAAGCCTGATTATCCACTGTGCAGAGTACTTAGGAGTTTAGAAGCATAGTACGACTTTGAATTGGAAAAGACCTTAAAGATCATTGAGTCCAACCACAAACACTTAGATTATTCCTCTCCATGATGTCTGGGTGTCCTCACGCTAAAGAAAACATTTTAACTTGCATCACCTTTTCAAAATACCACATTACAAGAAATCAGATTAATTGCAAAGAATTAACAATTTCTATACTTTAAAAAATATTTTTTCACTCACCACAGGATCCAAGCAGCCAAATATAGCACCAAATATAAGCATTTTGCCAATCTTTACATTAACAGGCAGGGCTGCAAGGTGCTGGCCCAATGGAGTCAGCTTGGGCTCGTTTAACTGGCAAGCACCAATCTTCCTCAAAAGATTCATTGCATTACCAATTACTTGCTGCTGTGGTGGATCTAATGCTCTGGAAAGAAAATCTTCAGGAGAGCCAAGACTGCATTTCTGCGAAGGAAAAGGACATATATTTCAATAAAAAACTTTATTATTAAGTTCTCTAACAGCTACACACAAAACTGGAAAGCTAATCTTGCATCAAAAGTTCACATTCCCTCCCCATCAAACAAGCATCTTGCTTCCTGGAAGGCTGACATGCCTCATATTAGGCTAACAAAACTTCATTGTTTGGAAGGGCTTCATATGGCATGACCACTGTTCACAGAAGTGTGTTACCAGTGATCACTGATGAGTAGGGGACTCTCAGTCCTGATGGGCTGCAGTTCAACCCAGCACTAATTTCTCAGGTTGCCAGACTTCTCATGCACATCCTACTCACTTAAGACATGGTGAGAGGTAATGGAATTCCTCCCTTAAAAAGAAATCAATTAGAAGGCTACTAACAGAGTTTAAAATTGTAAAACTCTAAGGCAAACTGGAATCATATTCATAATCACTATTCTCTGAACAGCATGCTCATATTTTACAGCAATCAAATGCTGAATTACTCCCTGACCAGTATGAGAAGCCCCACTAAGTAATTGCATTAGATTAGGTCTTTAGTAACAAACCTTTACAGCTACCAGGGCAAATAATTCCAAAACAAGCAATAGTATGAAAGCATAATTCCTCCAGAGGCATTCACAGTATTTTTAGCTAACAAGGTGCATTGGGCTTGTGTTGCCAGGTTTAGGCAGTAGGGGCTGCATGGGTGAGTTTGGTGAGAAGCTGAGAACAGCTTTCCCTACATCTAGCCAATGCCAGGTAGCTCCAGGGCAGACCCACTGGCCAAGGCTGAGCCAATCAGTGATGGTGATCACGCTTCCAGGAGAAATTACTGCACAGAAACAAATTGCAGCCAAAGAAGAGGAGGTGAGAACAACTCTGAAGACACAAAATCAGTGAACAAAGTAGGGGAGGAGGTTCTTCAGCTGCTACAGCCCACGGTGAGGAAGGCTGTCCTCCTGCAGGTCACGGAGGCCCATGGTGGAGCCCACACTCAAGCAGGCAGATGTCTGAAGGAGGCTGTGAACCTGTGGAGAGCTCACACTGGAGTGGGCTCCTGGCAGGACCTGTGGCACCATGATGAGAGGAGCCCACACTGCAGCAGGTTTGCTGGCAGAACTTCGGACCCTGAGGGGGATCCATGCTGGAGCAGTTAATGAAAAACTGCAACCTGTGGGAAGGATTCACACTGCAGAAGCTTCTAAAGGACTGTCTCCAGTGGAAGGCAGCCCAAGATCGAGCAGAAGAAAGAATCCTCCATTCTCTGAGGAGGAAGCAGCAGCAGAAATCTTTGATAAACTGACCAAAACTACCATTCCCCATCTCCCTGTGCTGATGGAAGACAGGAGGTAGGGAACTGGGAAATAAAGTTAAGGCCAGGAAACAGGGAGGGGTGGTTTTTACTTCTCATTAACCTGCTCTGACTTAGTTGGTCATGAATTCAATTGATTTCCACAAATCAAATCTGTTTTGCCTGCGACAGTAACTGGTGAGTCATCTGTTTGTGTCCTCATCTCTAGCTGTGAGTCTTTTGTTATATTCTCTCCCCATCCACCTGAGGTGGAGAGTAATAGAGGAGCTCTGGGGCCACCCAGCATCCAGTCATGGTCAACCCACCACACAAGGTCAGCAATTCTAAAACCAAAACCCGTACCATAATATGAAGGCATAATTCCTCCAAAGGCACACGCAGTATTTCTGGAACAGAATACTCCATGAAGCTTTCAAACCTGCAACATCACAAAACCACAAGAACATGTATTTTCAATGAAATCTTTGAATTAAACATGTAAATCCGGTTTTTACATGGTCATTCTTTGCAGTTTTTCTCTTGAGGGGCAGGGAAGGGAGTAGCATGGGTAAGCTATGCATACTTTGAATTAAGGTATGTGCTGTGGCTTGGAAAACAAGTTTTAGAGAGAGAAAGGCAGGAAATCCCAGTTTTCAAAACAAGTCTGTAAAATGCTTTCAAACTGAAAAGTCTTTTAGGGGACTAAAAGGCACACTTAATTGATTATATCAAAAGACTTTAACCTTAATTGTTTCTCAGCTGAAAGTCACTTTAGGTTTTCACAGAAGCAGGAAAAAGGTTATTCCACTGGAGTAACATAAACTAAGTCGGCAATACCCCCATCTCACACATAGAGATTACCTCCTCAGAAGCCTACAGATTTGTCTCATAAAAAATTCAAAGTTCAGGAGGTACAGTTTGCACGCATTTGATGTAAGCCAATCAGGTGGTGTAAAAAATTGATGTTCTATAATTTCCTGTGCTGCACTTTTTCTTTAATTATGAATATTTTTTAAAAAACACACTACAGAAATATTAAGAATAAAATCAACTTTTTGAAAAAGTGTGAAAGACTGCTCTAACACTTTAAACATATGACACTCAAATTCTTGTTTGCTTGAATTTTTTTCCAGTTTTATCTTTCTGGTTTGCAGTAAATAAAGTGAATTTCAACAAGAATTCTTGGTCTTGCACAGAAAAAAAATATGGTATCTATGTGATTTACAGAATTTTGCTAAGTTTACAATACCTGTCTCTCGTGTACATTCGGAAGCAGAACCCATCCCTAACACGCCCAGCTCTTCCTTGCCGCTGCAGAGCACTAGCTTTACTAACAAAGGTCTCTTCCAGGGAACTCATCTGACTGCTTTCATGATACCTTAAACATTATAAATTTTAGATTCAGATTTCAGAAATGAAATTTTCATGTATATTAATCTGAACACCAGCATATTGACAATATATCTAATGAGCAATTTTTGAAAATACATTTAGTTTTGAAAACCAAGCATATCTGGGAGGAACTGTATATTATAATACCTTGAATACAAGTCACTAGTGAAAGTATAAAAACTGGAAAATGAAAGCTTTTTTATTTCATCTCCTTGGCAATTCAGAATCATTCTAACACACTGTGTAGGGATTTTTACATTTAAAGTGAAGAAAAAGAACTTTGAAAAACTGAGATAGCAAAACTACTTTCTTCATTTTTAAAACAGTACTTAATCATAATTATCCATACATTACATCTATCATCTATGAACTTCCCTTGCTCTTCTCACAATTTGGAACTCCCAACATACACCCCAAACCTGTACTCAAAACTGCAAGCTTTTAAATGAGCTCAGCACATTTCTGCATCCAGAACTCTAATTAATAGGGAAAATTACAAAAAGGATTGCTCTAAGTTAATAAGGATACTACAAAGTCCTTGCAGCTCTATCCTCCAAATATTTACAGTAACCACAGCGTGACGGATGAAAATCAAACTCTCACCTATTTTCTTTTGTTCTCCCAGTATCAATTACAAAGACAACATCTGGTATTGTGATACCTGTCTCTGCTATATTGGTTGCCAAAACAATCTGCAAAGAGTAACATCACATAAATAGAAGAACTGGAATGTGTAGCAGGTTTCAACCTTTAAATCACTATTATGGAGTAAGTCTGGTTAAATTTTTTTTACCCAGAAATGTTTACTTAAATAATCAGACATATAATTAAAAGCTACATGACTTGGAAAATGGTCTAGTTTTCCCCAAGGAGAGAAATTAAAAGCTAAGAAATAATTTCACATTCACATTTTGCTGAAAAATCCATCAAAATTACTGTTTAGTATCTGCCAAAATTGATCAACATTTCACTACATAGTTTGGCAGTAAATAAAATAGTATTTTTCCAAGATAAAAGCCATAGTTACTGGTTAACAATAGTCAAAATAGAAGTAAGTAAAAATTAAGGAAGATCACAGAAAAATTTTAGGTTTAAGAATTTGTCCAACACTGCCAATATTTTCACAGCATATTACCTTCTACCCATTACAAACCACCGAATTAGAATTGTTTCTTTGCAGAGAGGAAATTCTACGAACACCTAATTGTTGTGTAATTCTGTATGCTAACAATTCAGAGTTGCACCCACAGAAAACTTCTCTTTTCACTTGTGAACTTTGTAAATATTACCTTTCTAATACCAAGAGGAGGTATTGTAAATGCAGCTGCTTGATCTTGAGTTGAAAGAACAGAATGCAAAGCTATCAATCTGTGCCTGGAACAAGAAATTGTAATAATAAATACACACTTATCAAATAACATGGAGTAAAAATATAAGACCAGTATAATGACAACATTTGGAGAAGAACAGACAATTGAAAGAGTAAAACATTGTATGATTAGGTATAAAAGTCTGCTTAATTGTTTTATTACAGTAGCTAGAAAAAAATAACCTAATTAATTCATAGGGATGTTCTCCCATTCAGTAAAAATGCAAGAAAAACAGTAATACTGCAGAACTGCTGGTTACTTGACAATAACAGCCTAGCAATAAAGGGAGCTAGCTGTTTGTAAACCCAAGTTCTTTAAGCTGTGCTTCCAAGAAAAGGACCATTACAAATATGTGTAACTTTGAGTAACAGAGGCCTTCAGAGATAAGACCACCACAGAGACTGGTACTTTCCTTCTCTTCCAGACCTTTACATCTCAGTCCTCAACAAATATTTAACATTTGACTGCAATTGTTCCTTTTATGCAGATGTATTGCTAAGTTTTAGTTACCCAAAAAAAAAATTTTTGAAATTATCTGTCACTACAACCCTAGGCCATTTCTCTTGGTAGATCCAGATGCTCTGGAGCTCTTCTCAGGAAGCAGTCACTTCCATGTAAACAGTAAGCCACAGAAATCTGTATCCCAGGTATGGCAGCTTCCATACCCTAAGAAGCGGAAAAGCAGTAGTCAAGTGCTTTTGATTACATGAATTTGTTGAAGAAGAAAATAGAAAGTAATAAAAGAAAATGTATCATAGCATTCGTAAGTATCTGTCATTTTTGCTTGTATAACTTTTAGACTATAGCAGCAAAAGTACATTTGCATTGTAGTAAAAGTACATTTGTAGCACAAATAGCTCAGAGGTGTAACTCTCACTTGCCTTTTGCAAGAATAGCAAACCTTAACGAATATGTTTGTTGGGTTGTAACTTCGTAAAAAACATCTGCATTACCTGTCATGCAAGTTAAATCTTCTGTCCGTTGAAATGAGATCATACAGCTGTTGGATATGAGCTAGGCCTGGTAAAAAGATCAGCACAGCACCTTCAATATTCTTGAACTGGGGACTTCTATCTGCAAAATAACAGCACAAGCATATAGCTAAAACAAACATGCATTGCAAACAGTTTCACAGAACAACAGGAACAAATGCTAGGCCCTGTGGTTCATGTTTCTTAGGATATTTCCTATAAGAATGAAGTCAAGTACTTCATTATTAGTAGAAAGCAGTGGAAAATAGGTCCAAAGGACAACCCCAAGTACATAAACTTCTTAAGAAGTGGGACTAGAAGTACCTAAGTATGCAAGCAACTCCAAAATAAGTTCAAGGTTGATCTTGTAAGGGTTCATATACAAGATAGCCTGCTGTGTACGACTGCTATACTTCGTATAGTAAGGAGCCAAATCGATACCAGATCCAGACTGGATTGGGACATATTCCTAAAAAACAAGAATAAGCAGAAAAAAAATAACATTCTTAGTATTTCAGAAGAACGTAAGAGAGCAGAAGGTGAATTTGCCATTCACTTGAAACAGAGACTGGGATAAGAGAAATTTAACTAACTTCCCAACAAAACCTGTGTGAGTTAGATTAAATCACAACCACTTACATAATGTGTAGAAATAGCTACAACTGTTAAATGACATTCCAGATTTAAAAAAAAAAAGGTAAAAATTAAAGTCTGTCCAAGGTAAACAGTCCCAAGGTCCGTATCTGGCATTCAACTGGTATCAGTTCAAACTGGGATAACAAGATGTATACTCTTCTTTCAAAACTCCTATTTTGGGGTGTAAGAAACTAGTTTCACCTTTTCCCTCTCCCTCACTTCACCCTTCTCAACTAATGCTTGCAAGGAAAATTAAGAATTAACTAGGTGGCAACTCCTGCAGTGTTCTGGTACAGGAAAAAAGAAGAGTTAGCAGGAGAGACATACATTTCATTTTTTTCCAGACATTTTACATATATTGCATAGTTTCTAAATTAAGTGGCATTATTGTAAACTACCTTATTGTTACTAGATACGCTTAAGGAAGCTTGACACCACATATCCTTCTGTCCTGAAGGAAAACAATCAGCAGAGCACCAGACTATTTTTCAACATATGTGTAAGTGCTCAATCGTAGCAAGGTAAATTTTCAGAATTGCAAAGCAAGTCGGGAGTAGACAGGTATCTTCCCAAAATACGTAGTCTAGATTAATAGCCTAAGCTGCCAAAATTAGATGGCACTGATACAATTTCCCATTCAAGAGTTTTGATCCAAAAGCACATACAGCTGTCACTGTAGAGTACCTGAAGATTAACCATAACCTGTTAAACTAATGAGGTCTATATAACAATCTCAGGTAAATCATCTCATTTGGCATGCCAAGTTGGAGGATCTTGGGAGTTTTTTAGCTAAGAAGGATAAGGCCTTTTCTCTTCTGTTGTTAAGTTCACTATGTAGGAGAATTCTTCAGAAAAAAAAAAAGGTTTCCCTGCTGCTGCTTATACATTCAGAGCTGGTAATCTACAAGAGGCCTCAATGTCAGATACAGCAAAATCAAGACAGCTGTATAGGAGTTGGAACAACAATCAAAAGGGTGAAGCATTCATAAATACTAGCAGGAGTGCCACTCTGTTTTTTACAAACTGAATATTAAATATTCACTTGGTATTCTACAATCCAACCACAATATATTCAAAGGAACCAAAATGATTAAATAATAAAAGCCCCCAAAACGTTTCAAGACAAAACTAAAAATGCCTGTTTCACCTGGTGCTTTGTAGTGTTTCCTCCTTTAACGGTAACATTTATTGTTACTTCCTCCTCCTCCTCCAAGAACTTCTGACAATATTCTGAGTCCTTCTCCAGAACATAGCCAGTTACTTCAATTACATCTTCAACATGGAAAATCTTTAATGAAAATTCAAAGAAAAAACATGAGGCATGTAAAAAACTAATCAGCAACTTTATTTTTTAAATCTTACATAACAAAGTTGAACAGGGTCTTAATGTCGTAATAAATCTTCCACATCTTAACTTGAACAGCCTTATGATTTTTGAAAATCTAATCCTAGAGCTACTACAAGTTTGCTAATGGGCTTCTCCACCTGATCACTACATAACCTTTACCATAACCCCTACAGTAAGCATAAGAAAAACCTGTAAGAGTGCAGTGACAAAGTTACAGGGAATGTGAGGAGAATTCTTTAATGCTTTCCTCTCTACCTAAGCTGAACAAAAAAAAATCAAAGTGTAACTGATGGACTGATTATAATCAATAAATTCATCACAAAAAATAGTACAGCTATGTACTCCAAAGCCCAAAACTATTCTGTATTTTCATAAAAGAAAATGGACTACAAGTTCTTAAAATACTTATTTTAAGATCTATATTTCTGGTTCAAAAAAAAGTGATATAGATATATTGCCTATATACTAACCAAGCAAACACTGCATACATACATACAAAGTATTTTGCATAATCAAAATAAACATCTACCTACCTCAACCGGGTAGCTCCTCCCCGAGATCCTTAAAATAGGACAGTGTGAGAAATAGCTGGAAAACTTCTCACTGTCTACAGTGGCACTCATTAAAATCAGGTGCAGATCTGAGCGCTTACGCAAGACCTCTCTCAGAATAACTAGCAAGAAATCAGACTGGACACTTCTTTCATGTACCTAGAATTAGAAAAATAGATCTATAGCAAGAATTTAGTACGGATCAAGGTCCAGAATAACTGTAATTTCTGCAGAATAGTAACGAATTGATAACCTCATCAACAATAACATGAGATATACTTGACAGGAGACCATCTTCTTGAAGTTTTCGAAGGAGGACACCTGTTGTACAGTACAGCAGTCTGGTGGCTTCTCCTGTTCTTGATTCCATACGAATTTGATATCCACACAAGGAATTCTTAAAAAAAATATATTAAAAATATAGAATAAGTTAAAATAACATACAAGCTAACAACATACAAACTTAAGTGAAATTTAGTAGCTGTCAGATTCAGACACTGCACAAGTTGCTAATTAAGCAGTATAGTGAATGACTGTCACACTTCCTCACAAGTACTTTATTTTGTTAAGAAACGAAAAAAACATGAAATTTATCCAGAGTGGCAAAGAGCTGGAAAAATCAGGGTTGTTTTCAGGACTCTGACAGTTTCAAAAACATTTTTGTACAAATTACCCTAACAGATACAGCACTTTGGCTTTCTTCAAATAACAAAATAACTTATGCTGCAAAGGGCGTCTCTCAAAGCATGGCCTCACTCAAGGCCAGACTGGATTGCTCAGAGGCTTATTTGGGGGACTCTGCTTCATCATTTGGTAGTAACACAACAGTCCCTGGGCAATCTGCTCAAATCTTTGACCATTCCATGTATGAAACACTATTGCTTTACATCACCCTCTGAAGATTTTAGAAATCATATATGGATACCTACATAGGTGACAAGATAAAAAGAAACAACTGACATACCAAGAAGTCCTTTTCAAGAGAAAGTAACGTCTAATTGTTTGGTTGTATAAGAAATAATGTTCTCACTTTTTTTCAACAAACCAGCCCCCTGTATTTGATCAAGACAACAAAGGAATTAAGACACTTCTTACTTTTCCTCCTGGTCCTGATTCACAGCCTAGCTCTTCACAAACCCTTGTTGCCAGGCTCACTGCTGAGATTCTTCGGGGTTGTGTGCAAACAATGTTGCATTTTTTTGATCCTTGATCTAGCAACAGGTCCTCCAACAAGAAATGGGGCACCTGGGTACTCTTCCCACTGCCTGTTTCACCAGCGACAACAACTACTCGATGTTTTTTAAGAGTTTCTACAATCGAGTACCTGTGCTTAAACACAGGTAACTCCTGTCTCTCTTTCAGAAGCCTCTGGTATCTAGAGGAACTCTGCAGCTTCTTAAACAAAATCCTTGAAGGTTCCAAATTATCTGCATCTGAGGTCTCAAGGGAGAGACTGCTGAAGTCCTCATCAGAAACCAAGTCTTCCCAGGAATCTTCAGGACCCTCAGATAGTCTTGGCTGGCTTTCAGACTGTAGTTGCTGCTGCTGTTTCAGTTTGCTTAACAATTTAGCAATAAAGGTATCACGCGGTTTGTTGGTTTCTATCTTGCTTTCTTCTTCCTTTTTCTTTTCGATATCCCTCCATTCAAGCCAGACATCTCGGTAGGTAGGAGGCAGCAATTGATGAACTGACTTCCAGTAAAAAAGCAGAAAAAAAATTATGTACTACTTAGTAGTATCACTATTTTTAATGTTTTATGTGTAAACAAACTCAAATGTCAAAAGGTTTGACAAAAAACAAGTAGGAAACTATTGTAAACACAGAAACTATGAAAGCAGTAAAATAAATGTCAACAATACATCTTTATCTTCAAATAGCTTTCAGTTTCTACAAAAGTGAAAGTATAGCTTTACCAAAAAAATCTCTTCTGTGTGCTGCAAAGCATACACACAATTAGATAAAAACAAATGAATATGTAATAGAAGCAAATAATTTAATGGGAAATATTACATGAAACTATTTTTAGAACTTAACTATAGATACTACAGCAAAAAAGTGCAGAAGCAGATTTGAAGCCAAGAACAGTAAAACTGCTAAGAAACTTACTTGTCCTTTAGTTAAATGGTAGAGTGCCAAAGTAGCAGCTAGATGTTGTGCTTGCATACTGTCTTCTGTTACGATTGTAGGACACATTGCCATTACATCATCTGATGACTTGATAATCCTGACCCTTACAGAAAAATTTCAAAAGCAGTTATCTTAATTTTCTGCAACTAATATGAACAGAGAATACCTGTATGACATAACATTTTCAGCAAATATTCCAGCAGTGATTTTGTGGGGCTTTTTTTCTCTTTATAAACATCTCCATTTTCTTCAAGGTAGAAGCACTTACATGCATACAGATTACCACTAAGGTTAGGTGCTCTGAAGAGGGACCCAATGTTTGTGTGCTTTAACTATTTAGGACAGATCAAGATGACATTCAACAATCTACTAAGATGCAAACATCTGTTTAACAGATAAACAGCAGTCACAGCAGCAGCCAAATTTCTCATATTCTTAGGGATAGCAGTCTGTTAGTAGTTTTTAGCTTGAGCAAGAAAACAAGCTCTTTTACTCTGTTCCTTCAAGGAACATCGCTTATTTAGAACTTTGTGTCTGCTTTATTCATACGTGGTAATATTCTACTCTACAACTCTGTATTTTAGATTTGATTTCTAAAATAAATTCAAATGTAAGATACTGCACTGTTTTGCCCATAAATTTATGGTAGCTTTGACACAAATTTTTAACTTCCACTTTATTTTAAACATTTTTTAGAAGGGCTTTGGTATTCATAAACTTGAATCTTTGATTTAATGTGTTGCTTTGAGTAAGAATACCAAACATAAGTTGTTCAAATCTATCTCACAGGGTTGCTTCAGACTAATACTTCATTCAGCAGTACACAAATAAAAATAAGATTCTAGTGAATGAACCCATAAAGCAGGGATAAGGGTTTTTTCTGATTTTGTCTAGGCTAAGCATCACTTTTGCAGAGCTATCCAGAGTAAAATATCTCCCCAATGGATTAACAAAGAGTTTGGATTAAACACACTATATCAATATAAATTTCTATCAACAAGAGAGAATTGACAAGAATTTTTATTTTCAAATGAACCAAAAGGCAAATGTAAAGATTACAGGAAATACATACCTACATTTCCAGTATTTTCCAACAGGAATTTTTTCGAAAGCAGGATTTGGGCTCTTCGGAAAATTCTTTCTGCACCAGTCAATCAAAAACTGTTTCGGAGATTTACCAGTCCAGCTTCGAGCACTATAATCAAAATTTCTTATATCTAGTGGTTCTCTCTTTTTCCCTGCAAGAGCAGAAAAATACATTCTAAAGCCTCCTAAAAATCTATTTTACAGTCCTTTGAAGTAATTTTTACCTTTTGTTCACATATATTTCACTAGATAGCACAACTTTCTGAAGGTTTTGCAGAAATACAGGTATTGATGCTACATCACAGAAACTTCCTGCTTTTCCTACAGAAGTATCTGTCAGAAAATTAATGACAGTATTTTATTATCTTTGATCACCCAGTAATTTTAGAAGTTTCACTAAAATTTGGTTATTAGAAAATATTTTACAGTTTGAAGATTGACAGTGAAAATAGCTTAAAAAGATGACAGTGTGACTGAAACAGCAACTAGCCCTACAACTGAAAAAAAAAGAAGAAATCTAATTTTTATAACATGACAGCATGACAAAATTAGCTTTCAATGTAATCAGCTAAAACAAGTACAGATCCTTTAAAGTCAACTTGGTCAGCAAGACAGACTGTATGCAGATGACACCGAGGTGTGAGGAGCAGCTGAGGGAACTGGGGGTGTTTATCCTTAGGCTCAGGGGTGATCTTATCACCCTCTACCACTGCCTAAAAAGAGGTTGTGCCCAGGTGGGGGTTAGCCCCTTCTCCCAGGCAACAAGGGAACATCAAGAGGATATCGCCTCAATCTGCATCAGGGGAGGTTCAGGCTGGACATTAGGAGGGATTTATTCACAGAAAGGGTTGCCAAGCATTGGACTGGGCTGCCCAAGGAGGTGGTGGAGTCACCATCCTTGGAGGCATTTAAGGAACAACTGAACTTTGCATCCAGTGCCATGGTCTAGTGGACATGGTGATTTTTGGTCACAGGTTGGACTCAATCTCAGAGGTCTTTTCCAAGCTAATTGGTTCTGTAATAGTCCACCTTCCTTTCCCACAACCAGTGTTTGTTCACTCAGCACTGCAAACCTAGCAAAACAAGAACTAATTCTGGAAATTTGTGGTATGATTCAAGCTTGAACTGAACTACTCCCAACACACCTTTGTCTTCCTTTGCAGCACCTTTGTCTTCCTTTGCATCAGGTTTTTCAAGCAAACTCAAGTTCAAAGTGGTTTCTTGAGGTTGAGGTGAGGGAGTTTTTTTCTTTTCATTTTGCTGTTGATTTGAAATCTTTATAGCTGGATTAAATACTGGATGTTCCTCAAGTGCTGTCATTTCTGTCAGAGAGAGAATATAATTTATACCCACCAACTGCTTAAGAAACAACTATATTAATTCATACCGAGTACTCAAAACCAAAACTAGTGTCATTTTACTGACTTTTTAGAATTTGACCAAGAAAGAAGAGATTCAGAAAAGCCTTCATGTCACAGAGTGGCATAAAAGGTAACAAAATTATCTTCAATTCAACCTGACTCCAAGATTTAATTGCCTAACAAACATGCAGGCCAGAAAATAAAACACAGGTAACTTGCATAGCTCTACCTTGTTGAATTCTTCTTATTTTTTCTTGCGCTGCCTTCTGGCCTTGCTTGTCTTTGTCTTGCTTGGAGATGCTTGCTTGCTCTTTTGCTTCTGAAAGCTTGGCAGACAGATGCATATACCTCTCATTCTATTTCAAACAGAATTATTAATTACAAGTTGAATATGGTATGCTTGTCACTTTAAATGATCTTCATAATAAAGTGTGGCTTTTTACCCTTTATATCATGCTTATGCAATGGAGCAACAATGAGTTTTTATTTAACGAACAGTCAAAATCTCCCAGAATTTGACAGTAACTCACTCAATCTCATGGAAATGTATTTAATTTTTTTTTTTCCCCACATATTACATTCAACATTTTCAATGCAGTACAAATAAAAAGGGAAAGGAAAAACAACTTAGAAAATAAGCAGCTCCAACAGGTTTTCCTTCAGTACCTTGATACATTACTGGTAACATGAAAGGTTTTCAATCCCCAATTTGTAACACACAAATCCACACATGCAGATGTACCAGACAAATCAGTTTTCAGAAAGACTTCCATGAAGCATTATTCTGTCTTACTGGGTCAAATTTTTCTTCATCTGTCTCTTTCACAGACTCGTCCTTCTCTTCATCACTCTGTTGCTCAGCGTATCGCAAAATCCATTCCTTCATAGTCAATTCTTTCTCTTTCCTCACATTCATTTCCTAAGAAGAGCAATGTAAGTTAAGAGTAATGATAACACATGTGGAAGCAATGCTTTCTTCTGCCAGTGCCTAGGAACTACTATTAAGGTTTTATACATTATATATGTATATAGAGAAGAAAAAAAAAGGCTTTCCGAACCAGAGTGAAAATTCTACTATACACCTAAATAGATCTTAACACTAGAATAACTATAATTACTATAAAGAATGAAATCATTTGCAGGGATTTTGTTTTCTAGTTTAAGATTAAATATCCACAGAAATCAAAACACTGACAATACAAATATGAGGGCACACTTAAACCCTCATAAGTCATAGAGAGTACCACATATACATAAACAGAATAAAGCCATTATAGGATAAAAATGAAGAAATTAAGCTATAGAATCATAGAATGGCTTGCATTAGGAGGGACCTTAGAGGTCATCTAGTTCCAACCTCCCTGCTATAGGCTGGGACACCTTTTACTAGGCCAGGTTGCTCAGAGCCCTATCCAGCCTGGCCTTGAACATTGCCAGGAATGGGGCATCAGCAGCTTCTCAGGGCAACCTATTCCAGTATCTCATCACCCCCACAGAAAACAATTTCTTCCCAATACCTAATCTCAATCTCATGAGATTCCCTGTGCTTTACCACAAAAATAAACTATGAAGAACCTTCTAGACTCCACAGGAAAAACACCTTTAAATTATCATTTCACTAAAATTAAAATGCAGGTGTCAGTTATTAATCACATAACATTTTCATAAGCTTTTCACATCAGTGCTGGAAATCAATGCAACACCTGTGTTTTAGAAAGTTTTGCTTCTCTTCCCCCTCCCATCCCCTGATCCAAGTAACTACCAATTAGATTTTTAGATTACCTTAGTTCCAGGGCCATTTTCTTTCTTTTTGTTATCTTCTAAGTGAGGTGGCATTCCACACTGTGACACAGCAGAACAAAACTTTGCTCTAGGTTTCTGCTGCTGTTCTTCAAATTGCTGGCTAAAACCTTCAGGCAAGGCGTCTTCAAAATAAAAAAAAGAAAAAACATGCCATAGAACATATCAATAATAATTAGAAGAAAATACTTCAAAACTGTGTTGGGAACCAACTAGAAGAACACAAACTGAAATAAAAGTTAGGTTTTAGCATTTATATAAAATAGTATATTTGCTCATTGGACATCCACAGAACTCCAAGTGTAGGAACGTGAAGACCACAAGACTTCATGCACTAGAATACAACAGAACCAGTCAACTGCGCATCTAGGAGAGCAACATGTTGCAACTACTAGTCTTAGAGGAACATTATATTTAATACTATTATGAAGCAGTAATGCTACTGATTAGCAGGTCCTGTTTCTCTACGGTCAAAAACTATTTTCTGTAACCATACTCACCATTGGGAAGGTTTAAACAAAGCCAGTCAAGCGCAGAGTGGAGATCACCCCCATAAAGAAGCGTATTTTTCATTGCTTCTTCAATGTGCTCAGTCTTAAAAGAGAATCTTTGTAAAGCCATGTATACATCCTACAAATAAAAGAGCCAAAAGATTAGGATTTAATCTAGCAATCTAATATAGGTTTTTAAAGTTCTATTTCCCACATATCAGAAAGCCAGTATTAAAGGGTAATAAACACTGTGCATTAATGTATCCAAAAATTAAGCAGAAAATTCTGTTTTGCAGAATTTCTATTTTCTTTTTAAATATGCACGCATAGGTATCAATAAATCTATATTCCTGCCTCTCTCTACACAATGTGCTTTCTAGCTAAGTAAAGACATACCTCCAATTTTCCAGGTAATAGAGTAAAAAATGTAGGAAACCTAAAACATTCATATTAAGTATTATTCCTC
The DNA here is from genome assembly GCF_017590135.1 of Pyrgilauda ruficollis. Classification (NCBI taxonomy): domain Eukaryota; kingdom Metazoa; phylum Chordata; class Aves; order Passeriformes; family Passeridae; genus Pyrgilauda; species Pyrgilauda ruficollis. Next base: position 5,814,266 of record NW_024523822.1, on the reverse strand, counting down.
TATGTTGTCTGAAAGCTCTTGATTTTAGTTCCTGAATCCATAAAGATGTGCCTTTCCTAATAAGCATGCTTCTTGATTTCAGTGGCTAATCATCAATACAACTACTGAAAAGCATGCCATATTGGCTTGTACCACACACAATACAATTGTGTGATACACACAAGTGTAATACGACACTTGATAAAAATGACAAAAGATAAACTAGTCTAAATAAACAATGAAAAATAAGAAAAATAAGATTTTGAACTGTACCTGTAGTTTCTTTGCACTTAGTCTTTTGGAAATCAATCCTTTGTCCTCATTTTGGTTTTTATGATTATTAATCACATCGATAATCCTTTTCTCCAAATTGCCATTTATTGTTACCTGCAAACAAAAAATGAGTTGATACAAGGTAAACTTTGGAAGTTTTTATGACATGCACTTCATGACTAAGGACGTAACAACGCAGAAATCTCTCTGCCATTCAAATTCCAGTATTTCAAGCTTTCTGTAAGTGGCTTAAACATCTCTTACGAAAAGGACAGTTTTTCTTCTGCAAGCTATACACTTTCACTTGAAATAGAAGAGTTCATTACTTATTACCAAGAAAGCCCATTTACATTTAAAAGGAAATTCAGTATGTTACAGGAAATACTGTAAGTAAATTCAAATTTTACAAAAAACACCCAAGGCCTTTCTCCTCTGCTCACATAAAATAATTTGAACACCAAGATGCCATCTGTGATATCCTCCTTTCAAAACACCTTTAAAAACAAATTTAGTACAAAAATTCAACTATTTTAAACTCTTCTAAAACATGAACCTATCTTTAGTTGCTGCTAAGTTATGTAAAATCTATATCCTTTCTCTGACAGGAAGAAAGATCCATATGCACAACAGAAGCCCAGACCTTACACCTAAAATAGTTCTGCATGTAAATTGTTATTTGTTATTTAAAAACAAAAACAAAGACATTATCCTACCATGGTAATTTACCTCTATTACTTAAAGGACACTCAAAACCATGAACAAAATCAAACTCTAAATGGTCAATTGTCTCATATATAAATGCAGTTTACATGCACAACCTAATACTGAAAAAGATCTGAAGAAATATTTACTCAGCTAAAGCAGTACTATGAAAATCAAAGCTGTTTTAGGTAAAGAAGATACTTGCCTTAAGAACAGATTTATCTAGATTTGCAGCAGCATTGGAATCTGTTGTTGAACCAAAACTGTAAGTTTTTGGACCTGCAAATTGCAAATAACCATCAATTACACAAAACCCACAGAGAACATTATTTAACGTAGCTAAAGCAGACCTAACGTAACACCGGTTAGTGTAAACTATTACATTAACTTACCAGAAACTTGCAATAATCAAGAAAGGCCTCGAACAAGGAATAGTGAAGAGGGCTATGACAAAATACAAAATTCAAAAGGTACAATGAGAGAAAATGGGATTGACTGCTCACCCTCTGAACACTGAAAAAGGATTGCCAAATAGGGAAGTAAATGGTAATTTCAAAACAAAATGAATGGCAGTTTCAAAACAAGCAAGGCTGTTGAGGATTTTTTATTACAAAGTGCATAGCTATGTAACAGAACCCTTTGCCACTAAAGCCATGGACAGCAGATATTTATTGCGGTCCAAGGGCAGAGAGAACAGCTTTGCAGTGAAGAAATCAATTGATAAGGGAGAGCATTGAAAAAAGAATTATATACGCTGCAGGGAGACCCTAAGCCACATCTGGTGGAGTTTGTAAGAATACCCTAAAGCAATACCACTACCTGTCTGATCTTTTCTTACCTAGGTATCTGCTTTTGTTTCCTACCTAGGAGAGAGCACTGGCTTACAGAAGCCTTTGGTCTGCTCCAGTCATTCTTAAATACTTTTCATTTAACAGGTAGTAAAAAAACCAAACCCTAATTCACAAAACTATTTATTGTCATTAGAATGACAACACACTGTATAATTCCATCACTTTCAGAGCATGCATACTGTGTCTGGTACTGCACAGGCAGAAAGAAACTGAGCAAGGCCACAGCTTCCACCACTCTGTGCAGCTGCACACTGCTCCAGGAGGCACAGCTACCTCCCAGCAGGCGGGCTGGGCAGCTCATCCAAGCTGGCCTGCCTGCACAACAGCTCTGGGAGAGCCTGCTTCGAGACCACACCAGGTTTTGGTAACTGCACTTCAGAAAAGGTACAGTGCCCTCTGATCAGAAGATACAAACAGCTGTCAGCACTCGGGATCTACTCACTGGCACTCACCAGCGGGCTCTTTAAAATATACCAAATTAGCTTTCACTTACACTGACAGATTTTTCACCACAGTATACAACCTGAAAGAGAAGCAGGATATTTTCTGAAGAGGATTGAGCACCATGGTTATTGGAGGAATGGAGGACACAAGAAATACACTTAGTAGAGCCCACGCTTGTAGAAGCAGAATGCATTAATAGGTTCAGGAAGCTTATATTACCAGATTACAAGACTTCTTAAATAGTGGGAATCTCACATGCCCTGGCTATTGCATGATTTGCTCATGTCTGCCACATAAGCTGTTCTAATGTTATATGGTATCTGAGCTATTTCTGACAAAGCTGGCTTATTGAAAAAAGGCATCTCACAGCGCTTCAGAATAACAGATTTTCAGACTATATTCAGAACAGTCATCCATCATCTTATCTAACACCACAGAAGTGCCTCTAGTCTGTAACAGATCTTTCAAAACACAAAAAAACTGCACAAAATAATCCCAAATCCAAATTATATTGATTTTGATAATATACAAAACAAATACATTAGAAGCCCAAACACTTGCTTGACAGGAACTGCTGATAATCTAACACTAAAAACTTCTGTAATTAAACTCAACACATCAATGCCACCAGGACTTATCTGCTCAGGGACACCCCTGACAGCAGAATCACAGAATAGCTGCAGGTGAAATGGACCACTAGAGATCATCCAACCCGGGACGGCAGTATCATCTAGAGCAGGGAACACAGGAATGAACCAGGTGAGTTCTGCACGTCTCCAGAGAGGGAGAGTCCGTGACCTCCCTGGCAGCCTATTCCAGTGCCTTGCCACCCTCAGTGTACAGGAGTTCTTCCTCCTGCTGAGGAGAAACCTGTCGTGTTACATACAGTTTGTGCCTACTGCTGTTCATTCCGGGCAGCACTGAAGAGAGTCTGGCACCACCCTCTTGGCACGTATCTTTGAAATATTTATATAGATTTATGTAGGCCCCTCTCAGTCTTCTCTGCACTGGCCCAGTTCCCTCAATCTCTCCTCATGAGGAGCCGCATCATCTTTGTGACCCTCCACTGGACACCCTGCAGTTGCTCATCGTCTTTCTTGCACGGAGGAGCCCACAACTGGACACAGAAACCAGACGTGGCCTCATTAGGGCCGAGTAGACGGGGAGGAGTTCCCTCCTTTGACCAGCTAGACAGACACGGCGGGCTGTAGCCAGGCCTAACCACATCAGGAGAGGAGCAATTCCAGCTGCCTCTGCCGACGCTGGGAAAACCAACCCCCATGTCCGGCCTCTCGTAATGCCGCCGTTCGCGGCAGCCGCACCCTCAGGGGCTCCCTGAAGGAACTGCCCCTCCAGCCATGCCACCCTCAGCCACGGACGCTCACAGCGCGTCCCCCTCCGGCACGGCACAGCAGGGCACGGCCTCTCCCGGGGCTCGGCGGGCCGCGGTACCTTGTTTGACACGCGGCTCCTTGGAGGCGGGTGCTGGTCGCGGCGGGGCGCTGCGGCTGCCCGGCTCCGCGGCCGCGGCTCGGCGGCCGCGTGAGCCGCGCCGCCCGCGCGCTGCTTCTTGTTGCGACCGCCCATGGCGCCCCCCCAGCTCTGCGCGTGCGCACATCCGGGCACCGCGCTCGGCACGCCGCCACCGCCCCCCATTGGCCAGCGCCCCCGGCGCACGCGCGCGGGCCGCGCGGCCTGCGTCGACTTTTCGCAGATCGCCTTTTAGCGGGGAAGGGCCACGTGTGCGCCAAGGGGGGGCTACGGAGGGGTTCGGCATCGGAACCGAGACCCAGACTCGGAGAGAAATCGAGATCGGCATCGAGCACCGGCCGTGCGGGCTGCTACCGGTGCCAAGGCCGGCGGAAGCTCGTGTCACCCCTCGCGGGGCGGGATCGGAAGCGCCCCTCACGCGTGAAGTGTGCGGCCCTACGCGGCGCATTGTGGGAGCGCGGCGGCTAAGATGGCGGAGGCCTTTGGGGATGAGCTCTTCAGCGTGTTCGAGGAGGACGCGGCCGCCGCTGCTTCTGGCGCCAAGAAGAGCAAAACGGGCCCCGCCGAGGGTGCCAGGAGGCCGGGGTAAGGGCGCAGAGCTGGACCGGGGCAGCAGTACCTGGGGTGCTCTGGCGGCGTGGTGAGGGCTGTATCGCTGGGCCCGGCTTCTTCCGGCGTGTTTGAGCTACCGAGCCCCTCGGGACTTAGAAACTGTCTATCAGTGTCTGAAGGGAGGGTACTAAGAGGATACAGCCATGCTCTTCTTAGTTGTACCGAGCAATTGCACAAGAGGTATCAGACGGAAATTGATGCACAGGAAGTTTCGCCTGAAGAGGTTTCACGTGAGGGAGAACTTCTTAAGTGCGTGGTTGAGCGTGCACTGGAACAGATTGCTCAGAGTTTGTGGAATTTCCCTTACTGGACATACTTAAGTCCTATTTGGATGCACTCCTGTGCAATGTGCTCTAGGACAGTCCTGCTTGATCAGGGAGGTTGGACCAGGTGAGGCGCTGTAGTCGCTTCCAACCTGACCCATTCTGTAATTCTGTGACCCATTTTCCCTGGATCCTTGGGTCTAAAGCTGTAGCCAGCTCTGGCTCTGTGGCCAGCTGGGGAGTGTGGGGATCTGGTGGCCAGCTTATCAGGGAACTGCTTTGAAATCCCACAGCTGTTTTTGTGGGTCAAGTTACCTGGTTTGTTCCCAAAGCGCAGTGGGATCACAGCTGCCCTTAGAGTTTTTTTCCTTGAAAATACATCAATGAATGAGGCAAATATTAAATTTCTTGTGTGTTTGTGTTGCAGAAAACGATTGGAAGAAAAACCCTCAGTACCAGCAGCAATAGTCAAGCCAAAAAGGGAAGCTGAGATTGATCATACTGAAAATGTCATTTTGGGAAAAAAACCAAAATTGGAAGATGCATTATCAGAAGATGTTAAGTAAGTGCTCAACTTAATGTGTAAGATAGTCCTGGCAAGCCGCCTTGATTAGCTGTGTGCCAGCTGGGAACAGCTGATATGAAGGAGTTTTGCAGTATTTTCCTGTAAAAATGAATTTGTGCAAGTTTGATTTTCCATTATCTGTTTAAGTGAGAAAGGGCTCCCTGTGCAGCCTCAGCAGTGATGAAAGCTGGGTGTATTTAAAATGATGCTCCACACCTGTAGGTCTTTGCAGTAGGAAATGTTCATGAATTTGTAGTTACTCATTTGAATCAGTGACTCGTGGTCAAAGCCATTGAGTAGATTTCACACAGAGCAGATGAGCTGGAAGCAGGCTTGCTGTGTACCGTGACATTGAAAGACATAGTTGGCTTGGGATACAGGAAAAATAAATTGGCAATAAGACACACAATGCTTTTGAGGCATGTGAGGTGGTAACTGCATTATCATTCGGTCTTTCGTATAACTTCTGTGAAGTTTAGTGTCAGATTTCTGTGAGAAGTTCCTGAGAAGACTTCTCAAAGCACTGTAAAGAGTGAGTGCATAGAAGCAAAGCAGAACCAGAGCCAATGTTTTAAGTAATTTTCTGTGTTAGTGGTATCAGTAGAATTCAGAATAAACAGGAAAAGGACTGCAGTCCTTTCTTGTGACCATGAGAGAAGGAACTGGTGAAGAAAAGAGAGGCCTTGTCCTCAGGCAGGTGCTTGGGATGCTTCAAGCTGCATTGACTAGTAGCATGAGAACAGATACAATGAATTTTGTTTCATTGTATCTTGAAAAAAGTCCTCATTTAATCGTAAAACTTTGTGAGTACATGTGACCCAGGTGCTGTTTTGTGGTGCAATTTCTGAGTCAAAAGCTAAAGTAGATTTATATGGTAGAAAAATACTAGCTTTGAGGTAGTAGTCCTGGTAGTAACATTTGCAGCCTGTCCATGCCAAGACTGCACATCCTTTTTTTTGGTATTGCAGTTAAAGTAGAAGTGAAATTTGACATGTTCACTTTTATAAAAACCAGGATTTTTTAATACTTTTTGGTAATCCTAACTCATATCTTTTTAGTCTGACAGATCTGATGCCTCAAGTAAAAGTGCAGTCTGTGGAAACTGTTGAAGGCTGTACACATGAGGTGAGTGCAGTGAAAAAGCACATGAAAAATATAGACTTGTTACACCTAATTGTGTGCATCATTGCCAGTATAACAATATTATTTATTCTTGCCATTATTATATCACAGAGTTTTTTAGGTTGGAAAAGGCCTTTGAGATCATTGAGTCCAACCGTTAACAAGTCCTCCCCTAAATCTTGTCCCCAACTGCCACATCTACACGTCTCTTAAGTGGCTTCTGTGATGATAACCGCTTTCCTGGACAGACTGGTCTTTTCTAATGTCCAGTCTCCCAATTCACAGTTTAAGGTCATTTCATATTCTCGTTTTGTTTTTACCTCAGAGAAAAAACTGCCCCCCACCTGGGGATGCTTGCAGTGCTACTTAGAGTTGTTGTGGCCCAAGGGAAGAACCTGGGACTTGACCTTGCTGAATTTCACACCATTGGTCTTTTCTCATTGCTGTCTGTCCTAATCCCTCTGCAAGGCTTTCCTGCACTCCAACAGATAGAGTATTTCATACTCTGTTTCAGACTGTGAAGAGTTTGAAGTTTGTATCTGACACTGAGCATGCACAAAGTGCGCTTGAAAAATTAGTAGGGTATGTTACCAGAAGGAGTTTCGATCATACTTAAAATAAAATGAGTGATAGTGAAGAATTTATGGTAATGTTGATAGGTTTCTATATTTGTAACGTAGCAAGAACATTTGAGGAGAAAAACCTATTGGTTGGTAAAACAGGTTTTTCTTTATAGTGTGATTAGTGCAATGAAGTATTCCGCTATTCTGGTTAAAGAATGAAAGACTTTCTTCTAAAGCTGATTACTGTTGAAAAATACATTTTTGTAAAAATGAAAAATTACATTTTGAATATGCAAATTAATAAAAACGATCCATTTTTAAATTGTGTTGATAGACATAAATACAAATTATTAATGCTTTCTTAAATTAATGTTTTCTTGAATCATCCTGAATCCATATATGACTATCAGAAGGAGTTTGTGTGAAAATCAAATATGTAAATTTTAACTTCCTTGTAATGTTATGGTCTTTTTATCTTCTGTGCTGTTTTCCAGAACTAGCTCAATTAGGGTCACATTTAAGGGCTCTATGTCATCAGACTTCCATAATGAGGGAACTGTATATATAGTTGCTGATCAGGGTTCTAAAGTTCGTGTGTGTCCAGTTTTTGTTATTTTGTGATGTCTGTTAAAGGTTTGCCATCACTTAGTAACTGAAAAGAGCTTACATATTTAAGGTGAATAAATACTAGATATTGGCCAGCAATGGGAATGTTATCAGTGTAAGTACAGTGTATTTGGAAAGGAATATTATCAGTGTGAGCTCAGTAATTGCTTTGAATATCCACTGGCCAGAACACGATTGTGTCTTGACTGAAAAGCTAGTGTTTCAAGGCAGGTGAAGCAGTAATGTCCCACACAAGACAGTAGGGATATCAGAGAAGTGAGAGAAGCAGTGCTGCTTAGGTAGGAGAATATAAAGATTGATTGAAGAGCTCTTGAGAGGAAGGAATGAATCCTTGACACATGGGCTTGTAGATGACAGAAATTCAAATTGGTTTTCATACTGTTTACATTGCCAGAAATGTCACTGCTGTGGACACAGAAGTCTGCAACTGTTTTTGTTTTAAATATCGTTAATAGGTTGCGCTTCCAGCAAATGAGGAATTCACAGGTCTGAAGCCAAGAACTGGAAAAGCTGCAAAAGTACGTGGCAGATCCCATTTATTTTTCTTTTTGTACATGCTTTACATAATAAGTGAGAGCAGAGGAAAAAATTATGTACTTTGTCAGTAAGGTCTGTAAAAGATGGTCTGTCATAAATACCATTGATGTTTCTGTATTTAAAATTTGGTATAAAAGATTATGTGGTTGAATGAGGTGGATAGGCTGTTATGATATTCTTTCTGTAACATCAGGCAGGGGCAGCATTCTAGTTCTCCTCCTAAGCTGGTAAATGAGCGAAAATTCAGTCATCAGGGCAGGATTTTCATTTGCTATGACAACAAGATATAAGCACAGGTCTTAGATATGATATGAGACAAAAATACTTAAATACAAAGTCATTGCATAATAGTGGTTTAAGATCAGCAGAAATTGCAAGTGTCTGCAGGATGTAATTTCTGCCTCTAATTTGCACACTATGTCAGTCAGAAAAGTAGTTAGATGTAAGTCTCAAATTTCTGTAATGGTTTTGTTTTTTTCTTCTAGGAATATCCATTTATTCTTGATGCCTTCCAGAGAGAAGCTATTCTTTGTGTAGATAATAACCAGTCTGTGCTGGTGTCAGCTCACACATCAGCTGGTAAAACTGTTTGTGCTGAGTAAGTACTTTTCTAACAGGCTTTAATGAAAGAACAGTGTGATGTCCTTTCTGTCACTTTCTTGAACCATCAGTAGCTGTTGTGTCGCAATTTCTTGATACAATATTCAGTCCACCAGTGTTAGAATTGAATTGGTTATTCTTGAATGTAAAAATTATATCTTCTGTCATTTAGTGAGTAGTGAGAGGCTAATTTGTGTTTAAGCTTAGCTTTTATTTTTAAACTGTCAAGCTGTTCCTGTGTAGATTGAAGTGGAAGTTTCTTCAATACAAATTTCTATAAATCTTGAAAAAAATACCTTTGTTTTCTAGCTCCTGGCTAGAAGAAGTAAGGACTTCTGTGGGCTTTTTTTGCTTTGTTAGAAGCAGTTGTTTGATTTAGTCAGCAACTTCTCTGTCAGGGTTTGATTCAGACCTGAACCTTTGGCTCACTTTTCAGATCTGAAATGTACATGGTATGTACATGAAACGTACAGAGGTGAAATTTGAGCATGGGTTCAAATAATAATAGTTTTGTTGTGACACAGTTACAGTTTTTTAATTAAACTACATGTACTTTTGTTTCCGTAAAAATCAGCTGCCTTGGTGTTTAAAGATTTTTCACTCTGCAGAGATGTATATGTAGTTGCACTGAACTTAATAATCTGGATAGGAAATGCTAGATGTATTAGAGCATGGATTCATATGCTGTGTATGATTCTCTGGGTGTTCTGAATTGCACAATTTATTTTGTTCTTAAGCAAAGTAATACGCTCTGTCTTCCTGACAGCTGTTAGTTTGGATATTGCAGCAATTAATATGGATATTGTTTGAATACAGGTATGCAATTGCCCTGGCTTTGAGGGAAAAGCAGCGTGTGATATTTACAAGTCCAATTAAAGCTTTGAGTAATCAGAAGTACCGTGAGATGTATGAAGAATTTCAGGATGTTGGCTTGATGACTGGGGATGTCACCATTAATCCTACAGCTTCTTGTTTGGTAATGACAACTGAGGTGAGACAGACATTAATTCTTGATTGGAGTTTTCTTCTACTCTTTTTGATAGGGGAGGTCTAATTTTAAAAGACTAAAGTGGCCTAATTAGGGTTGCAAATGTTCTAAAGTTCATTACGACTCATTTGAATGTTTTAACTTTAAAAACTTACAGAAAAAGTTATTTAAAAAGGTACGTAAATCTCTGTGAGTTTATGCCTTTACAGCTGAGTTTCTTACTCAACTGTAGTAAATTGAACTACAGTTCAATTTACATTTGAACTGTAAGTCGGGAACTTCTGATTCTAATGTGGAGGAAGTCAGAATTCAATTTCCTGAGTGTTCAAGACAATGACTATTCTGTAGATGTAAAATGCTGAAAATCAGATTTCATAAATCCCGTGGTCAGTATTTTGTTCTAGAAAGGCAAAATAAGAAGGGCAAAATCATTGAAGGATAGCTGAGTTGTTCACAGTAGGTGCTAGAACTCAAGCTTTTCACCTTGTTAATACTTGTTAACAAAGTATTGTTTATAGAGCTTTGTCTTATTTCTGTTGTAGAAATGCAGCCATGGGTTGACATTTTCCTCTTTTTGCCTTTACCTCAAAGGAACAGGCAGAACTTTGGTAGGGAAATATAAAAGAGATTGAATGATTTGATTTCTGACAAAAGATTTCCTCTTCATTGCAGGGAGGTTATCTATTAGGATGAAGTAAAAAGAGGTCTTGGCAGAAGTAGATCTGTAGAAACAATTACATGACAGTGGAAGCTTGGAGAAATACTTTGTCTCATTCTTTCATGTTCCCTTTTGAGAACCAGGTTTTTCTCAATCTTGAGATTGTTAGATTGGAATGAACTTGGAAAGCATCTCAAACCCTATCTTTAAATGCTTTTATATTTTTTGCAAAATATTATTTCATATATCCATGTAAAAGTGAAGAAAAAATTCTGGCAGTTTCTTACTGATGTCCATGTAACATGACTGCTGTAACATGATTGGTATTTCGTGTGGTGGGACTCAACTTTTGCTTCTTTTTCTAGATCTTGAGAAGTATGCTTTACAGAGGTTCTGAGGTTATGCGTGAAGTCGCATGGGTTATTTTTGATGAAATTCACTACATGAGAGATACAGGTATCCTATATATACTATTTTTCTTTTCAAGTCTTTGTATTTTTTCCCCAAGAACAATTTCTTCTTCTTTTGAAGAATTAAGATTTAATTTTTCCTTGTAAAATCTGTCATCTTTTTGTATAAATAAGTTATAACTTGTTTCCTACTGAATTTACATAATTATTTGTTGCAGTTTGTATTTTCTTCACCAAACCAGAAACTACTTTGATGCATTTGATACACCCTACTTGTGTAGAGAAGATTTGTTTTGTTTTTCATCTTATTTTGTTTTTAAGCATGTTGTTCTTTGGCTTCAGGAATGAGAAATTGCTTTTATAACATAAATTTCCCATATGCTTTTCCATTTTCAGAACGTGGTGTGGTTTGGGAAGAGACTATTATTTTGCTTCCTGATAATGTACATTATGTGTTCCTTTCGGCAACTATTCCAAATGCCCGTCAGTTTGCTGAATGGATCTGCCATCTTCACAAACAGGTAATATTTCCAGTATGCTGTACCTCTGTGCTTTTTCTCTTGTGGCTTAATACTGTCTGTTTGGTTGATAACTGGGCCTCTGAGTATCTTTTTTAGTCATTTTATTGCTTATAGGTGATAGTATAGATCACTCCTGGCTTCTCTAGCTGTATTCCTACTTTTGCAGGTATACTGGCTCTTGCTTCTGAATGGCAACATTAGAACTGTTTCTTAATGTTTATTTTCCACAGTTATTTAGGCATCTGCCTGATTTCAGCAAACATTCTGAATTATGAAATACAGTGAACATACAGTGATTTTGTGAGGGCTGGTAGACAAGAGGTCATTAGGTGACCCTCCTCCATCAGCTGAGGAGCTCTGTAAAAGGCCATGTAAAAATCAAATGCAAATCGTAAATCCATGGGAAATACTATATATGCTTGCAAGCGAGAGAAGTGTTATTTAAGAAATCTAGCCTGTCCTGTAACCTTTAAATTCTATTCTGTTTTTTTTTTCTAAGACATGCATTTATAGCAAAGACTTTGTGAATTACAACTGGGGAAATTGTTATCAACAAGAGATTGATCCAATTTAAAAAATATTCTAGAGATTGATTCTTATGTTGTTTGTAATGAAGGGAGTATAGTATAAAAAATGTCTATTTAAGTTTGGCCCAGAGCCTTGACTTTGTGTTGGGGGCCATTATATTGTGGGGTTTTTAAATGCAAATTTATGTAATATTTAATGTTTTAAAGGAAGTGTTTTGGTTTTTTTTCCTAAACAAGCTTTCTTAATGCATCAAAACCTTAAATGCTCATGAAGGTCTACTGTGAGTCTTCCTTAGATGTTTCAATAATGCTTCAGGCTTTTTCTAAAAAATACAAATTAACAGGTTTTCCTTTGATTTTAGAAGATGTTAATATTTCGAATCTGCCTAGTAATGCTGAAAGAAATACTGTCTTTACTTTTTTTGTTCATGAGAAAGGATTTTTGTAGCCAACTAGTGTTCTGAAACATTTGCGAACTTTGATTTTCTTAAGCATTGTCATGAGTACAAAATCCATATTCAAGAAAGTAAATTTGGTATCTTAGTTTCTGAAAGCCGTACTTTCTGGTTTTTAGAAGGTTGTATTTTAATAGTAATGTATTGAGTTTTCCATCATGCAAGCAATATTACAATGCAATTATGAAATATTTATGTGAATTCTTTCTTTACAGCCTTGCCATGTGATTTACACTGACTATCGTCCTACTCCACTGCAGCATTATATATTTCCAGCAGGAGGAGATGGACTCCATTTGGTTGTTGATGAAAATGTAAGGAATCCTCAGTTTGTCTGAAATACTGTTTTCTTGACTTGACAGTGAAAAGCTTGAGCTCTTGCAAAATTTGGATAGGCTGTATAAAGGATGTTTTTGTTAAAATTAAGTACAAGTGAGTAAAGATGATCTCTGAGTTGCTTTTAGATGTTTGGAGTCTTACACAAGAAATTTGTTTTATTATCTAATGTCATGCAATCAGCTGAGTAATGCTTCCCTGAGATGTCTTAAGTGCCCACATCCTTATTTGTTTTCTAAAATCCATGCTGCTTTCTGTAAATCTGCAAAGTAGTTGAAGTTCCGTGTACTGTTTCTTGCTCAAAAGAAAACATAGTGGCATGTAAATTTGACTTTAGTTGAGGAGCAAAATATTTTTGTTTCTTTAGGTGTTTTTGAACTAAAAACTTGTTTAAAATTTATTATTAGCTCACTCAGCTGTTACTAATGCCATTAACAGTAATGCTGCACTTGAAGATACGCCTTCATTGGGCAGTGCAGTTTTGTGTGTACATTCCTAAAAGTCAGTTTTAGTACTGTGTAATTCAGCAGGTCTGGCATGACAGGTAGAGTGGTGGATAGAGCAATGAGCAGTAAATTCAGAGACACACCAGTGCAATTCTGAGCTGTGACACTGTCCTAGTAAACTCTTTTGATAGCTTTTGCATTGTTTCTGTCCTTTTACCTGTGTTTATGTGGGGTAATGGTATTTTTAAGTGGGCTGTATAAGTAAGTATTTACAAAGTTTGTGTTTTACATCTAGGGAGATTTCAGAGAAGATAATTTTAATACAGCAATGCAAGTACTTAGAGATGCAGGAGACTTAGCAAAAGGGGATCAGAAAGGCAGGAAAGGAGGAACAAAAGGTGAGTTTGAGCCCATTCTGAGGTAATTTTTGGTATGAATTTTTTTCAAAGTTCTATACAAGTTGTGCTTGTGCCTCAATTACTCCATAAGATACTTTTTGTTGTAGAATTTAATTTAAATTAATGTAATCTTTCTGCAGGTCCTTCAAATGTTTTTAAGATTGTGAAGATGATAATGGAAAGGAATTTCCAACCTGTGATTATTTTCAGCTTCAGTAAGAAAGACTGTGAAGCCTATGCACTTCAGATGACAAAGCTAGATTTCAATACAGGTACTGATAAATCCAGTTGAATTCCTTTCACAGATTCACTTTAATGTGAAATACTGCTTTTCCTGTTGAACATTTTGTGTAAAACCAAAATGAAAATACATACTGCTTTTTTCATTTATTATGCTGGTACCTTGAGCTGTATTCAGTAGGAAGGTAATGGTGCACAGAGTACTTGGTCATCACAGTGTTGAACTGTTCTTCGATTTTAAACTCTATTTCTTGCTCAGTATGCCGTTTATTGTAATAATAACACAATTCCTAGAAGATTCTGTCTGTACTGGGAGAAGACTGATCATAAAGTATTTCCCAAAATTTTCATATTACGTTCATTAGAAAAATTCACAAAGTCCAAACAGCTGTATAACAAACGACTAGACTGTTCTTTCTCGACAATGCAATCCAGTTTTCTTTATTTCCTTCTTCCCCTTGCTTCTCAAAGTAAAAACCAAAAGGTAAACGAAGAAGATATTTTTCATCATGGCTAAGACCAAGCTTTGCAAATAAGTTTAAGCTCATGGCTTCTTGGAAATCTAGAGTTTTAACAAAAATAAGGAATTTGTTGTAAATAAATGTACTGTTTCATGTTGTGAGCTGTTCAAGGTTCTTGCCTGCTTATTTGCTCCAGTCTTTGCACATTTTGGTTTGGTGTGGCAGAGTAATGTAGGTGTTTCTGTCAGAAAATTTAAAGATATGTGTGAATGCAGAGGTGATTTTCATGTTTTCTTCAGAAGCACACCTTTGAAAGTGTATTTTTGATATTTGTACTACTGAGTGGTAAGGATGTAAACTTTAAAGAGTTAACAGGAAAGAGCCCCTGTATCCATGCAGACATGGACTAGTAGGTAGAAGAGGGGAGGTTTAAGAAATATACAAGGGGGCACATAAGACTGATAAATCCCAAGCTTGGAAGTGGCTGATGTTTGGACTGTTCTGAAAGACTTGTTCTAGTTTTCTTTTTCCTGATTGTCTGCTTCTGATTACCATCTAGCTCCTATGGGCTTATTGAAATCTTGATTGCCTGACCAAGTGTGGGTGGTTTTGTGTAGACTTCACGGTATTTATGTATCCACTCAGTTTGTATTGTACACTTACGTAAATATTAGAATGTGGTATCACTTTATTTACATCTTCTGCATGTTGTAAGAACTTTAAAATTGCCTTCTTAGATGAAGAAAAAAAAATGGTTGAAGAAGTCTTCAATAATGCAATTGATTGTCTCTCAGATGAAGACAAAAAGCTTCCTCAGGTGAGTGGAGATTGAAAAGGGTTCTTTTGAATAGACTCGATTTGCTGCTGTCCTGTTTTCGGCAAATTGTGAAGTTGTGGGTTTTGTGTAGGGGGTACAGAAATTATAAAACTGGATAATCTCATTCATCTCCCCAAGTTTTAGTATCTCCTGCATTGCTTTTTGTCATTATGAAAGGGATGATAAGGATTCCTTCCAGTTGCAATTCCAACAGATGATGTATGTCAGAATTAACAGTGGAGTTCCTACCCCTTGTTTTATTTTTTCCAATTATATTGAAATAATATAATTTCAACATAAAATTATGTTGAAGTAAACATGAGAGTTTATAAAGAGGTAGACCTAGTTAAAAAAGTCTGGAAATAGTTCAAGTGAGAGTGCAGTATGCACTTACCAGTTATTGATTGCTGAGGTTTTCAAAAAGTTGCATTGCATTGATGCATCTGCAATCTAATTTATTGTATAATGCCTAAGCATAGTGATGTTTTCCCATCTTTACAGAGGAAAAATACAAGCTTCCAGGCAGAATATTACAAGATTGAAAGGGTAGTTGTTTTATTTTAAATGGGGAAAATGGCTAATTTTAAATTACGTGAACACTAAGGTCAGTGTTGCGGCTTTCCATACAACTTCTAGTAACAAATGCTAAAATTTGTTTGCTGGTCTTTTGTATGTTTCTTCCCAGGTTGAACATGTGCTTCCCCTTCTGAAGCGTGGAATTGGTATTCATCATGGTGGTTTGCTTCCTATCTTAAAAGAAACCATAGAAATTCTTTTCTCAGAGGGCCTAATAAAGGTATTTTTCAAGTCTGTCTGTAGTTTGTTGTGAATATGTGGCTGGTAATCCTGAAAATCCAAATACGCCTTAGCTCAGGGTGTATGCTAGTATTACAATGGATATCTACACAATTGCAGCTATAGTTTTAAGTGTTTCAGCTTTTATTTACAAGTCTTTGAACTTTCAGTGTCTAACTCAAATATTTTATTCAACTATTTTATGTTAGATCTTTCTCCTGTAAATGACTGTGGACATTTACCAAGCTGATTGTTGGCTGCACTAAGGAAAAATACTTAGACAAATATAACCTAAGGTGAAAGTTGTAGCGGCTTTTTTGGATAGCTAACCCCTGTTTTCTTCTTGCAAACTTGAATCTTGAAATTAATTACTATTATTGATTAATACAGTTTGCACTCCATTATGTTTTCTTTTGTAGTTTTTCACCTGGACCCATCTATTTAGTTTTTTTGCTTTCTCAGGAGAAATAATGAAAGGCAGAAAAATTGTTTTGGTTCAGATTTTCAGTGTTGAATATGCCTGTGTTCCTTGTATTGACTGCACAGATGCATTAAAATCCAGAGAGGTTTTGTGTAGCAATCTCTGACTATTTTCATGTTTGTTTGAGATCCTCTTTTTTTGCTTACTTAACTTCAGTCTGTTTATTTAGGCCTTATTTGCAACAGAGACTTTTGCTATGGGAATTAATATGCCAGCCAGAACTGTGCTGTTTACAAGTGCCAGTAAATTTGATGGAAAAGATTTCCGATGGGTAAGTGACAGAGAGGTTCTGTAGCGTAATTGAATTATTTCAACCTTATTAGGATTAAACTTACTCTTAGTGTGTTCACCTCAATGTAGTAGAAAATATGTTTTCTTTCAAAAATCTTCTTGTCTTATCCATTCATAGTTAATGCACAGATTTCAGAAGACAACGTTCCTCAGATTATCCGTGAGATTGTTTAATAGATACATCAAAAGGGAACCAAATAAATACAGGTTAGCAGCAGACATTGGGCTGGACTAGGACCTCTGCACACCTTTTCCAAAACTGTAATACCCAGATATTTTATTCTATATCAGAGAACTCTGGAGAATAAATGGGCTTCATATCCTATCATAATGATGACTAATTTTGGCAGACCCAAGAAAAGAGGTCATTGACCTTGGAAGAGTATTGTTTTCTTACAGCAGGATTTTTTGCATAATTATAAAATTTTAGACATTAAAACTTGGTATGTGGTTTACTTAAAATAAAAATGAGGCATTGCAAGTCATCACAGCAAAGCTTTATACGAGCCAGGGCTCATCCTTCAAAGGTGGGAAAATCGTTGTGAACGGGACAAGTGACTTGACCTATGCAAGTTATGAAGTAAACATAAATCTTCAGTCTTAGTTTAGGCTGTTCTGTTTCACTATTCATTTTGATTGTGTGTCTGTAAGATATGTGTAAGAATGGGTTCACTTTGAGATGGAAGAAATGTGGAACTTCTCTAATTATTTAGCACAGTTTGCTTAAGTAGTTTATAAAATCTGACCTAAAGTGAAACTTGGGAAGTTGTTGAGAATGCAGTTCCACAGATGTTTTATAACTTGCTGAGACATAGGTGGTAACCAGTTGTAGCTGCCTCTTGTCCATGTCCCAGTTGTTTATAACTCTTCAATTTCACAGTTAAGAGGCGTAAAAATACTCCTTTTGCAAGTATCATGTATTAATGTTACTCTTGAATAATCTGAATTAAATGACCCATTATTTGAAGATGATTGAGATGCATTATCACTATGTTGAAGATCTGTTGTATCTCCACCATGCTCAGCAACCTTCCATTATAAAAGACATTAGTAAAATGGTTTTTGTGCTTATTAAAATGATGCCCCATGTTACAGAGCTATAAGAGCATTAGTTGGCTTTTACTGCTGACTTACATTGTTCATAGTCATGGATTTATCTTGCTGTTTCATGATAAGTATGACTAATGAAGTCAATCTGTGGTAACTTCGATAACTCTTCTTTTTGTACATCATGTCACTTACTGCACAATTGTAATCAGCACAGTATGAGTTCCTGCAATTTTCTTGATGTTTGTTAATTTCTTTTTCTCATTTTATTGTAGATATCCTCAGGTGAATACATTCAAATGTCAGGTCGTGCAGGACGCCGAGGTATGGATGACAGAGGAATAGTAATTCTTATGGTCGATGAAAAAATGAGTCCAACCATTGGCAAGCAGCTTTTGAAGGTAGGAGAGACATTATTTTGTTTCTGTTCTGAAGATTGTGCTCACTTGAGTAATGTTATGTGGAAAGTTATTCCACTTAGACAAGAAGATAATGCAGATACAAGATGACAACTCCTAAAAGTAGCTTTTACTGAATTCTCATAGGAGTTTCTATTGTGAAACAAAGTCAGAAGACTAATATCATTCTTATTTCTTCAAAAGCAGTATCATCCTTTGTGTAAAAGGGCTATCAGGCAGGACAAGTAAAACTCCGTGCTGTTTTCCAAGTGTTAGCACTACTACTGTGCTATCTGCTGACTGCCATCAGTTTAAGGGTTATGGTGAGCTAGGAAAAGGTTTCAGCTTTCACAAGAGTTGCTAAATTATTGGTTCTGTGATGAAATGAAACTTTGTTAATGGACTGTCAGTGTGAGAGATGAAGCGGACAAGGTCATGCAAAAATGAGGTACATAGAATGAAGACTAGTGAAGTGCTGTCAGTGTCCAAATTTCTTTGGAGATATTGACAGTTCTTGCAGAAAATATTGAAATTTGGAAATTAAGAGGTTGAAAAAATCACTCATGGTTGAGATGGGCATTAAATTACAGGACTTCCCCAGACTGTAATAGGAGTTGCTACAGATTATCACACCAGTACCCTCTTGCTTTATAATTTTAATATGAAATACTGTACTCATTACACTTATATTTAAATTCCATGGCAAAAATAACCACAAGGAAATACCTGTTGTGTGATTGCCTGTTTTAGGCTGCTTACATTAATTGTGCAGACTTGGTAAAATTGAAAACTTGGGGAGTTACACTGCACTCCATTTAGGAACTTGTAGTCTTGGTGCAAGTAGCAGGTCATTTGTGTTAAAACAGCATTTACAGTATTACTAGACTTAGTATAAATTGTGGGAATCATCTCACGTCAGCATCAAGTTAGGTTAACAAAAGGCATGGAGTTGTTGCCAAAAAAAACGAGATGCCAATGTTTTTTTTCAGCCAAATTAGGAGCAAGGGGAAAAGTACCTATGTGGCTGCTGTTAATTATGCCAATGTGGATTCTTTGTTGTGTGCCTTGATCTGTCAGTGCTACCTGTTAATCCATATTACAGTATATCCGAAAATATGTACATTACATGTACCTTTTGTACATCAAGAAGGTAATATTTACCTCCTTAAAGTCAGAATTTTCATGAATGTTGCATTTTGGCTAACTATCCAGAAATCAGTAAAATAAATTTTAGAAATACTCATGGTATAGTAGCATTAGGTTTTGTGTTAATTTCTTAGTCTTGATTTGATTTGTGTTTTGTCAGTGGAATGTACATATATTTATTTCTTCACATGCACTCTTAATGCATGTGTACATCTCTGAGATGTATGAAGACTGTTTTTTAAGTGGGTTTTTGTCAGTTGTTAAGGCTGTTGAAGAAAACAGGCATAATTTTGTTTCATACTTACTTTTAGCTGAAAAATAAAGAGACTGTACAAAATGAAAGAAGCAAAAGAGAATCTTTGTAAATAATATTTATAAAAAGTTCCCAAAAAGGTTAAGTTATATGGAATAATTTTTAATGGCTTAAGAAAAAAAAAAAGGTATTTCAAGTATTTATCTTCATACTTTAAAAGATTATAAACTCACCCATTCACAAGGTGGGGTTTTTTTAAAGTTTGAAAATTCAGTAGTTTTAGTAGTATAAAACTCAATCTGAATGAATTAAGACAGAGGAAGAAGGAGTAGATCACTTACTTTTTTTTTGATACTACGTTTGCATTTTTTGTCTACATTTTAAGGAAATAGTAAAGAATATTTCCTTCACTGAAATGACAAGATCTTTGATTTTTCCTCCTTTTGAATTATAAGGAAATAAATGGGAAAAATTATTGCTTTTGCTTTCTATGTTAGATCTTGCTTCTTCTCCACTGATCTAAATGAATACATGTTTTTCATTAATTTTTGACACTACTTCACTTGTAAACAAAGATTGACTTTTAGAATTTTCTGAAAAAGGTCAGAAGTGGCTAAAATGAAGATATTGATCTTCCTGTAGCTTCTGTTACTATTTAGCCAATTGCTATATAGGCACTAAGAGTAACCTTTTATGAAATAAGCAGTACAGCACAAAAAAAAGGCCTTCTTATTTTTGTTCTTAAATACAAAGCATCTAGAGGAAATTCCATGTCAAACAGGCCAAGAAAATCAGTGCAGACTAAAAGTTACACAATATACATTATATTTACATTATTTATGTAAAATTTACAATTCATAGTCATCATTAAGTATGCCTCAATTAGATTTTCCTTACTGATGGTATTTGTTGGTAGTAAGATCATGGTCGTGCCTAGTGGTAGTGTTCTTCTTTCAGGATAAGCTAAAGATTTATAGGAAAAACTCCAGAAGAAATAAATTAGCCTTCTTGAGAATGATAGAACATTTACATAGAACATTTTTGTCATAGCTCTTCAACCCTAATGTGGGGGTGTCTGTCCAAACCATTTCCTGAACACTAGAGCAAAACATCTAGGAATCCTGCTGCCTCCTGCTGTGGTCAGTGAAGTGAGAGCTTTGAGCGAATTGTTACCAGCAGCATTGCTGCAGCTGTGCTGCTTGGCTGTGGCACTGTTCATTGCGACACTGTGTACAGTACTCCGCACTTACATTCAGCATTCCCTTCTTAGATGGAGTTCTTACAAGGGAGTTTTGTAAATATTTCTTAATGTACATTTGTCTTCTGCAGTGTAACCAGGTTTCTTTGTTTATCCTTAGCATATACTTGACCACTGAATAGTAAACTGGTGACTTGCATGAATCTGTAAACTCAAATGGTTACAAGACTATTGGGGCAGCTTTCTGAAGATGGTAAATTGTAATTGTACATTTGCACGATATAAAGAAGTATTCCATTGGAAATTTTTTTTTTGTTTCCTTTCTTAAAATCTGTTTTTCCTTACTTACAAGCTGTTTAGGTAGGAAGTTATTGTGCTGGTTTAGGTAGGAAGTATAAAGCTTTTTCTTGATGCTAGATAGCCTTTGAAACTGGAGCGTCTCTCCAGTTGGAACTTTGCCATGGACAAGGACGCGTTCCTAGAGAGAGTTGAGTTACTCAGCAGTGGTAATTTGTTATGTCTATAAAAGACAAAAATCTTGAGCATAAGATTCTAACATAATCTCTAATTATGTTACCAGAATGGATGATTAAACTGTGAAAATGTGATACCTAAGTAGGTTTTTGAATTTTGAATTTGAGCCTGTCATTGTGTTGCATCTACTTACTCCCATCACAGGAGGAGACAGATGGACTGAAAAGGAAAACATAGAATCATCAAGGTTGCAAGAGGCCTTTAAGATCACTAAGTCCAACTGTCAACCCAGCTTTTACCAGTGCAAGCCCTAAACCACATTACCCAGTGCCAGATCCAGATACCTCTAAAACACCTCCAGGGATAGTGACTCCACCACCTCTCTGAACAGCCTATTCCAGTGCCTGACCACCTTAACAGTGAAAAAATGGTTTCTAATATCTAATCTGAATGTCCCCTGTCTCATTTTAAGGCCATTTCCTTGGGTCTTCTCCCTGTAGGCACAGTAGAAGATACTGGACTTCACCTTACTAACAGCCTCCTTTCAGACAGCCTCCTTTTCCCCTTGTAGAGGACAGTGAGGATTCCCCTGAGCCTCCACTTCTCAAGGATAAGCACCCCCCAACTCTCAGATGTTTCTCGTAAGACATGATCGCTAGATGCTGCATGAGCCTTGTTGTCCTTCTCTGGACATGGTCCAGCACTTCAAAGTCCTTTTTGAGGTGAGGGTCTCAGAACTGAGCGCAGGACTCTTGAGGTGTGACCTCATCAATGCCAACCCTTTCCCCAGCCCTGCTGGCTACACTGTTTCTGATACAGGAATGCAGTTGTCTGCCAAGGTAAAAAATACTTCAGTATGCTTTCTTGTCTTTTGTCTGTGGAACATAAAGTGCCCCAGTGCCAAACTGTAGAAGATACTCCACTAGCTACATCTGGTTCCTTGGCAGGGCCTTCATTTTATAGAGCTGGCTGTACTGGCCTTATTTGGCCTGTATGCTGCTGTATTAGAAGTCTCGTTGCATTTTATTTTAATTCTTAAATTGTTTTATTGTACCAGGCAAATGAGCTTGACAGCAGTTCAGACAGTCCAATAGTTTTCTCTGCAAACATCAGCTTAGCATGCCATCTTAATTATGCTGTGGTACTTTGGTTTAACTCAGTTACTTCTAGGGGGGAAAAATGCCTCAGGAGTTGAGAAATTTACCAAATTTCTCAACTATATCAGGAGATAATTAATTCACCTGGAAGTAGGCACTAATACTTGTTGGAAAAGACATTGCAAAATCTAAAGTGAGATTGTTACTAGTGGTTTGAGGACAGAAAAGTATTCTTCTAAAGTTGTGATATAGATGAGAATCACAATGAAACACATATTTTGGCTACTTTATAAAATGTATTTAGATAAAAATAATTTTAATGCAAAGTAATTGATTTTACTGTAAACTGCCAACCTTTTCTTACCTTACAAAGCATGCATTGCAGGAATTTTCCAGGCTTTGATTCAGGAAGGTACTAAAGTCTAACCTTAATTTAAAATCGCCTTAAAGTCAACAAGATTCTAGCATAAAATCACAGAGAACAGGGAAATGGATAATCAAACACCTTTGTGAACAGGGTCACAGTTTTGTGCATAATTATGCAAGCCAGCAGATGGAGAACAGCAAATAGCTGTTCTTGCTGATGTTTGCGACCAAAATGTAGGAAAATGGGGTGCATCAAATGGTGTGTAAAATGGTTTGTCGTTCTTGAACTTCACCTCAGGATTTTCAAGAGCCTGTAGGACTAAGCTAATAGATTTTATTTATTAATTGTGGTTGCTGCTTTAATACCACAAAATACTTCAAGTTTTATTAGTTCAGTCTGTGGAAAGCAGTTTTCCTCCAGATCTTTGGAAAATTTACTTTGATATACTCATTGCTACAAATGTGAATGCATTTTGGCTAGGCTAGATTTCTTTCTTTGCCTTCATATTCTTAAAACAAAAAAGGTAGGTTTGAGATGAACAGATGAGAAGGTACTTTTTAAATTTTCATTTCATATTAATATTTTATAGAAGTAGGTAGTCTTTGCTAGGGAACACTTTTCCTTTAAGTTAAAACATACTGCATATTTATTGAAATTGTAAAGTGTCGTAAAGACGTCGCTGTCCTGATACCTATAGTGGCAAATTTGTTAAGGATGTCGGCTAGTTTCTTCCTGAAGATAGAGATACCATTTGCTTTTTCCAAAAACAAGGAGAAGACCAGAACTTGGGAGTTACCATCCTGAAGTAAAACTAAGGATGACTGCAACAGTAGCCTACTGTGTTAGAGAGGGTAAATGGCTGAAAATTTCCAACATTCAAAACTGACTTGAGAAGGTAGTATTTGGAGGCAAGAGAAACAGAGTTACATTGTTTTCCTTTTAAGTCTCTTGTTACAACTAGAGCATTTGTTGAATCCCGACCTGAGGTATTTTCACCAGCAAAGCCTGCTGGAGCAGTATTTTGCCACCCACAGTGGCTTCTGTTTGTCGTGGTTTGGGGGCAAAGCAGTGAACCAGATTGGTAATAAATTTGTGCTTAAAATACCCGTTTACCATTGTCCATTAAAAACAAACTCACAGAAGAGTTTTTTATTGATTTTGCAGTTGTGCTAATGTAGCTCAGGGTAATTCTGCTATCAGTGTAACTGCATAGGTTTTTTTTTTATTTATGAGAGAGACTGAATATTTGTGTGGTTATTTTATTACTGATACATGGAAAAAAGAATGTTATTTCACAAGAGGTGTTTCTGTGTCTTACAGACATATCAAGCAGTCACTTTTGTTTCTATTTAATAAGAGTTTTAATAGAAATTTGTGAGAGTGACTGTTACAGAATCTAAGTCTACTTATTTTCCCCTTATGACAAAAAAAAGGGAAAGATCTTTTAGTTATTACCAGTTTGTTCTGTTCTTTGCTCTTTTTGTAAAGTGTTTTGTTACTTCCTGTTTGGAAACTCATTGATTCAGTTTATTTCTGGAAACATTGATAAGCACATGAAACTGTCACTGGACCAAAATAGTGTAAATTATGTCCTATATTGTATCTAATTTCATCATTATGAAAGATACCTTATTGTTGCTTTGCAAATTAATTTATTTCGGACAGTATTTGCCATTTGATGTTCCCATGACAGGCTGAGGAGCAAGAACATTATGTGGAGAATTTGTTGCTCTCTCTTCATGGGAACAGATTTAAAAATGTAAATATTTTTCTCCTGCTGTAAGAGATAACAGAGGGAGTAACTCTTACCAAATGTATGTCTTGCTCAACACTGCATGCCATTATGCAGCAATGACAGCTCTCACATCTCTAGTTAGACAGGGCTTCCAAGTCTTAACAGTAAAAAAAATGGAAAAAATACTGTTTGTATCAATTCCATACACTAACCTTCTTCATCCCAATCTTTATATCCTTCTTGTTTATGTGGGCAAGAAGTGGTTATACCAGTAAATACGGAATCTCCTGTTGGATTGTTTGGTTGTATTAAGAAGAGGATTCGCTCTGAAATTATTGGCACTTAAACAGGGAAAACTGTATAGCAGCTATAGTGTTCAGATTCTTGTACTTTCTTTAGCTTTTGACTAAATTATTTCTGTAATGAATTGTTTACTATTATGTTCCTGATTTTTAACATTATCAGCTTAATCCAGTCATTCTTTTGAATAAATCTAATAACCCAGATCTCATAAAACTTGAAAGGGTTTCTGTTAAATTAGCTTAAAATTTTATGAGAAGTGGTTGCAAGTGTAAAGGGGATCATTGATTTCTGAGAACTTTAGTTGATATATGCAAACTGTGCTCATGTATCCAGGCAACTGTCATCCAGAGGGATGGAAAAGCTTGTAAAGTTATTCTGCTTTTTAAAAACTATTCAGAAAAAAAATCTCATGCTGCAGTCTTGTTAAATTTTTGACGTGGGAGGGACTGTCCTTTATGAAGGAATGAGAGGTAGGTTTACTTGCAGAACAGGAGACTGGAGAACTGGAATGGTAATTCTTAAACAGCAGTAAGTTTTGGAGGCAGTGCATGTTTGAAAGTGACTTCTTGATGCCTGTTCAAGGCAGTCTTTCTCATCAACTCTTTTTGCACCTCTGATAAAATCAGGCTTTTACTTGATTTTCTGCATTGAGTGGTTGGTGGTTCTTCCTTTCTCTAATATGGAGTCTTTTCTATGGAGACAAGGGTGAAGCTTCCTCAGAGACGGAGAGATGTTGAGGCAGATGATGGTGCAGCCTAGCTTGTTGAAGAGAAGGTTGATGTATTTTGACAGAAAGTCCTCTGGTAGAGGTTGAACTAAGTATTTTTACACAGTATTTTCAAGTATTAAGTATAAAAATATTAAGTATTTTTAAGCTTCACAGTATTTTTAAGTAAGTAAAGTAATCAGTCTGGGAGCCAGTGGCAAAAGGGTTGAGCAGAAAAAAGTGTTTCAGGAAGAGATAACCATCATGGCGAAAATACAAGTTAAAACTGATTTGTATCTTATTATATCTTGGCAATAACCAAAATCCAGCATAGTTGAACACTTTATACTCTGAAGACTCTTTGAAAGTAAGTTTTAGGAAGGAAAAGCCTACCTTTTCCATTTTCCTGTCAGAATATATCCCATCTTCCCTCCTGTTACTTGCTTCTCTCCACCTTATGTATCTGACCGGTGACTTTAGGTAAGCACTAATTGTCTCTTCAGTAATCATGGCCGTGTTTAGTATTTGCCACAAAAGGCTGATAAGCTACTCATGCCTTGAGTGTACTTAGTATAAAAGAACAACTGTATTTTGGTATAAGGTTTACTGCTAAGTAAATGAAGCAACGGCATACAGGTGATGTCTCCCTGTCAGGTGTGAGTCTGCTGATACCCTGGGGTAGTAGGTGAAGACTAATGCATATGGCAGAACTTGCTGGCTGTGATGAAGGTGTAATACAGTAGAGCATGTTTCATTTGAAGAAGTAGCAGTTTCAGTTTTCAGATAAAATAAACTTCTCAGAACTCTTGATTTCAAATGTATTGCTTAGAGAACACTGAGAAGACAGGAATTTCTGAAACTTGGAGAAAGAAGTGTTTATGAGATGATGGAACAGGAAAGATTCACCATTTTTTGCCAAAACAGGATTTGTATTTTAACTGTTATGTCTTAATAGAATGATCATATTTTCAAGTGGTAAAATGCTGATAATGTGTTTAAAATAAAATTGCCACATCAGCAACTGACTCAAACATTGCCTTTCAAGTAAGTCTACTTATGTATTCTCTGAAATAGCTGGCTTTTTTTCTTTGTTTTTAAATCACTCCTTCATATTTGAACTCTCCTGATTTTAAGAAAAGGCATTTAAAGTGAATCTGCAGGAATTGTTTGGTCTTTCTTGGCATGTTCTGTGTATATATTGTAATTGTATGAAGTCCCTTGTTTTCTCACTTAACGATCACATTTAAATGGGAGTGTGACATGGTTCTGTTCTATGAGTCTTGCAGGCACATGGTAAAGGTTTTCCCTCTAAGATATCAGGACTGGAAAGAGGATTTGTTTCATTGTGTGATCAGAGCAGTCACGCAGTAGCTTTTTGCCAGATGTCTAGTGTCAGCTGGTGAGTGTGTTCCAGCTTCTTTAGCTGATGCCTGACTAGAGCAGTGGACATTGCAGTAGGAAAGAATCTGACCCCTGTTAGCTGACACTGGCATAATTGCTGTGCCATCCTTTGGTAAATGCCATTCTTTAAATGGCATTTTTTGTTATAGAGAGGCAAGCTTTTTATGGAGTCATAATTTCTCTTTCCTAGAATAAATAATATATTTAGAAAAATGGACAGGAGGTTGATACATACATAATCCTTTTATCTGGTCTAAAAAAAAGCTATGCTACGTGTTGGTTAGCATCAGCAGCAGAAGTTCTGTCATCTTTATTTGATATATCAAACCAGAGGCATCTGTAGAAACTTGAGCACTACAGCTCCACTGTTGATGTTGTAATTAGTGAGACATTTCAGTTAGTAGAAATCCATCTGTGGTGATTTCAGAACTGACAATATTATTTTAAACACACATTTCATGGTCTAATTTAAGAGGTACTTCTGCTCTAAGATGCAGAAGACTTGAGGTGAGAATGTAGATGTGAATTTATGATCCACTCAGAGATGTAATCTAGAATGACTGAATGAGTGGCCATGGGAAGCAAAACATTAGAACATGATTTATCCAAAACTTGTTTTACATGTATTGGTGTTGGTACTTTCGGAGTATAAACATATGCTGAAAGCTTTTCTGTAACAATTGTGTTCTTTTCTGAGACAAAATAATGAGGCAGTGAGTAGGATTCTAGCATTTCTAAGGTAATCTTATAAAGCTCTGTCTCACTTGAAGCAAATGGGGTTACAGTATTCTTAAATCTTGTACATGTGAAGGAGTTTTGGATTCAAACTGCCTCTTACTTTGATATCAGTGCATAAATGGATGTGGGATCTGAATTCCTGACAGTACCTTTAAAATTGAAAGAAAAATGTGTGCATTGTAGTATTGTCATTTAAAGTCTAGTACACTTGGCTTGATCTGGAAGACCACTGGATTTGAATTTTGGCATTTTCATATATAAACAAATAATCGGTTAATTTTTTTAATAGCCAATGATTTTTTAAATTAGGTATGACACGAAATATCTGCTAATAGAGAAAAGCAAATAAATTAGCTGCAAGAAATTATAAAGTTTAGGTAAACAAATTTTTGAGCTTACAAAAGGTGCAGAGTTGCATGTTTTGTAGTGTCAGCCTTTCTTAGCTTCTAAAATGTCTGATAGAATATGTGGAACTTTAACAATCTATAGTTGCATGAAAAATACATCTTGAATCATCCTTATTTTCTTGTTACGTTCTAGTTGTTATTTAATATTTAATCTTAATTAAATTTACTCATAGGCCTTGTTGAAACAACAATTCTTGTTTAGTAAATCTCTTATATTTCATATATACATTATATTAAGAGAATGAGAGGTACAAGACTATTGGAAACTGTTGCCCATTGTCTTTTATTATACTTTCACATTAGATTTCACTTGCCATTTTATTCTTTGTCATTTGTTGCTTGTGGATGGCTTCAGACATCTAGTACAATTTTTAGCAGACCTTGCTATTTTTCTGTCTTTGCCTTTCTTGTAAGTCCAGCCCTCTTTAAGTGTCTGGGAAATTTTGTTTTGCAAAATACCGAAATTGCACTTGTTTTCTGTTGAGGAATTCACAAAAGTTTAGTTTTTAGACATCCCTTAACCACTTAATTATGTTACTTTGCTGGAGGTCGGTGTATTGTCATAAGCATTTCAGGAATCAAGGAGGTATGATAATCCATGTACTTGTTAACACCTTCAAAGAGCTCTGAAATATTTGTGAGATCTGTCTAGGTTTTATAAAAAGCTTGTTTATCTTGCTGTTCTGCTGTATTCTGTCCAGCTGTCTGGTGCTTCTGTTTTCCACTGTGTTAGTTGCACATAAGCTTTAATTTTCTATTTCATAACTCCTGAATTTCTCTTATGTCCTTTCTGAAGGACTGTCAGATACCCGTTCCTTTGAAACTAGTACCACTTGGATGAAAGGTTATGCACTGCAGTTGGGCAGTTCTGTACTTCAGAAGTGTTGGCTCTCTCTCATGTGGTTTCAGCAACTTGGTGCTTCTGTGCTGACATTTAAGTGAGAGACAGGGCAAGCCCGAGAAACTTACTTGGAGAGGCTGTGTGTTGAGCTCTTCTAGATCTTCTTTGGACACTGTTCAAGTGTTTTGTTTGTTCTTTGAATAACTGGTTGTTTTAGTCCATATCAATTAAATGTTTGCGCTTTTATGATAACAAGGTTGTCCTCTTGGGTATAACATAGTAACAGCCAATGATGAATCAGACCAAAGATGCATTTACTCAGTCCAGTACTCCTTTTTGACAGAGGACAGTAGTAGACATTCTTAAAAAATAAGAATGGATAAAGAAGGTAATGATTCCCTCAGCATCTTTTATTCTGAGGTTAATCAAAATACCTGTACATACTGCATTGTAGAAAAAAAAAAAAACCACAAAAAAAACCCCAAAACAAACAAACAAACAAAAAACTTGCCAGAATCCCAGAATGGTGGGGGTTTTAAGGGATCTGTGGAGGTCATCTTTTCCAAAGCCATAGGTCTGTCAGGGTCATCTAGAGCAGGGTGTCCAGAGGAGAGTTCACAGCTTCTCTCAAACTACCTGCAAGTTATGTTAATTTTATAATGAAACCTTATTCAAGTTAAAGAACTATCAGATTGCCTATTTTTGTACAAAATTTCCTGGATACCAATGTAATCAGTATGTCTTAAGACTTGCAAATAAGGGGCTTTTTTTTCAGTGTTAAAATAATGGATTGCTTTAATCAGCTAAGTAACTATCACTTTAATGTTAAGATGATGGAATCCAAAATGCAAACTGCTGGAAACATCTAATTTTTTTACCTGAACTTTTCACTCAAATATCATTTATATTATCCTAGCTGTGATAAGTACCTATATAGTAGAAATACTTTTACATGTTCAGTGTAATTAAATTGTTTAGGATTTTATGCAATATGTAATCTGAATTTAAGACAAATTGTGCAGTTCATCAAAGCAGCTCCTCATATGAAACACTGCATCATGATTTATCCAATGTGTTCTTATATGCCACAATTAATATTTTTTTCAAATTAAAAATGTTCTTGTATCTTTTTCAGGGTTCAGCTGATCCCTTAAACAGTGCTTTCCACCTGACATACAACATGGTATTGAACTTACTTCGAGTGGAGGAAATTAACCCTGAATACATGTTAGAAAAATCATTTTATCAGTTCCAGCATTACAGAACTATTCCAGAAATAGTGGAAAGTAAGTATTGCTGCATGTTCTCATGTGAGTAGGTATAATACATGGCAAGATTGGGTATTTTTATTATGCATTATTTATTATGCTCATAAGAGTTTTTACCTGTACAGTTTTTGTCTTCCTTGCTAACAGTTGCACTGCACCATTTGTTGCCATGTTACAGTTTCAGTAATTTCCTCTTGTTCTTAGGACCTATACTGATATGCACTGTCAGTTTATGAAGAGAGCTTTCCTCTGTGAGTCAGATAAGAATGGTTGTTATATTGCTAAACTATAGGGTGGGAAGAAGTAAAAACAATTTAAAACTTCCCATGACTCATTTGAGATGCAGGGAAGAAAAATCTTAGGGAAGAAAATCTTTCACCTTTTCATATCTCAGTACAAGCTGTAAAAAGAACTTAAGTGCACTGCGTTCAGAGTAGTGTAGGTAAGAAAAGTTTAATTATAACACAGAGAAAAATTCAGAGAGATCTGGGACTTTAATTGCACTCCACTGAGTAAGTAAATTTTGACCCACAATCCATGAATAGTGAGTTTTCTTGAGCCAAAGTCAGTGTCTGGAAATTTCAATCAGTGTTTGAGGATGAGGCCTCTTTCAAAACTTAATCCAGGAGAGTCTTAAGAACATGAGAGGTAATTATGATTATTGAGCAGTTTTTCTGTTCATTTGTTAATTGAATGTTGAGAAAGTGTGTATGTGCATGTAGCTTTGATAGCCATGCAGAAGGAGGGTTTCAGTTACCTTTCTGTTAGTTTGCAGGTGCAGTAGTATTTATTTCCTTCCTTTATTTCCCTGTTCCAGTTGGCATGCCTAGATCTTTATTCTGTCATTCCAGCATTGATGTTTAAATAGAAAAATGGAGCTGAAGAACATTTTTCATAGTTCTTGGACAGTTTCAGTTTAGGCACCATACTGGGCATTAGAATTTTGTAGTCCCTTCAATTAAAAACACAAAGGAGAGAATTGGCTACTTAGGAAGAAAATATGCCATGAGTATGAATGGATGGCTTATTGCTTTTTAAAATTGGCAGGTAAAAATAAGGAGCACTTAGCTGAGTTATCTCTCAAGTCCCAGTGAAGTGGGATTTCCAGGCCACTTACGACCCTTCAAAAACAGCATGCCAAGAGGATGAGTTGGTAGAGAGGAAAAAGAGATTTTTTTATAATCTGTTCTTCATTTTTGTGTGCTGGTGATAATACCAGAAGAAGAGAATGAATCATAGTGTTTAGAATAAAAACTGATTTGCTTAAATAAGGTGTAGAAATATTGGAGGAAGAAAATACTGATTTTCAACTGATAAATCAGAGCCTAAAACAAGTTAGGAGGAACATATTCTAACAATTCTCCTCTTGTTGAAACACATCTTTTTAGAAGATACCTTTGAGCAATCTTATTTTTGTAGGAGGAGATAAAAAGCAGTGGTAGACACTGTAGTGGTAGACCTTTCTACAAAATCATTGCAAGTTTTAATGTGGCTTCTGTGCAAACTTAGATCTGTTATTACTGAATAATTGGGTGTGAGACTTCTCCAGTTTCTCAGACTTGTTTATTTTAAGAAAATAACACTGGTATTTAATTCAGTGGACAAATGTACAGATTTCTAGCTTTCCAG
The DNA here is from genome assembly GCF_017590135.1 of Pyrgilauda ruficollis. Lineage (NCBI taxonomy): Eukaryota > Metazoa > Chordata > Aves > Passeriformes > Passeridae > Pyrgilauda > Pyrgilauda ruficollis. The sequence continues at coordinate 5,782,805 of NW_024523822.1, read as the reverse complement.
AGAATGGTTTATTTTAAGTAAAAAATTAGTACTAGAAATGGTCAGAAAATATTAGTCACGGAGATCTGAAAGTAAAACAATCTGTATGAAGCTATTAATTTTCATGAGATTTTCCTTTTCATTATAGGAGTCAATAATTTGGAAGCACAGTACAACAAAATTGTAATTCCCAATGAAGAAAATGTGGTGATATACTACAGAATCCGCCAGCAGCTTGCAAAACTGGGTAAAGATATTGAAGAGTATATTCACAAACCAAAGTACTGCTTGCCCTTTCTACAGCCAGGAAGACTGGTAAAGGTAATTTGATTTTTCTTTCAGTTTTTTTTTCATTTTCACCTGTTTGTGAAATCTGCAAGGTTCATTTGTATCTCCCAGTTTACCATCTTGAAAAATTACATATGTCACACTACACACCAGTTTTGACTTGTGTTTCTTTGCTAAGCATTCAATAATGCATTAAAATAAATACTGTTTTCATGATGAATAGTAGTCCACGACAGCTGTTGTAAATATCAAAAATACAAAATGTTGTGCTTGCTAGGGTGCTGTTATATATGTTACGGTATAACATCTTGCAATATTTCCAGGTGAAGAATGAAGGTGATGACTACGGATGGGGAGTGGTTGTTAATTTCTCTAAGAAATCAAATGTTAAGGTAAAATACACATTCTCTCCATTACCAAAATATATACTAGACTGTTTTTTTCTGAAAATAAGATAAAACTCCTATTTCTTTATAGTTCTCAAAGGCAAAAAATTTTCCTTTTACCCCAAATCTACAAAAAGCTCTGAACTTTCTGAAGTGAGAGTGTAAAGAAATAAAGCTATAGAGCATGGAGAAAACTCCAAGTCTTTGTTCAGTTTTTAACTTTTAATGTATTTGTGGAGGAAATGCTTGGTTTTACATAGCACTGAAAATGTTTCAAACTAAGTTGTTTCTGAGACATTGCCAGTGCTAATTTAGGCTGTTCACGAGGAAGATATTGAATTCTCTCAGAAATATACTGTTTTCTCTCAGAAAATCTATAGAAGCCCTATGTGAAGGCTGAGAACAGTGGGAGACTGACATTTGGCTCTATGGAGTAGGTTATCTTAAACTGGCAAATTGTGCTTTGAGTCCTAAATTAGGACGTGAGACATGGAATTGCTTGTCCTCGGAGACGTTGCCATAGAGTTGGAAAATTAAAATACAAAGAGAGAAAAACAATAGAAATGGATCTGAGGACATTTGGAAGAAGACAGAGGGCAGTGATGCAATAGAAGCCAGACTTCCAGAAATGCATTTTCCTAGTTGGTCTCTGTGTAACTCTTAGATGATGTGTTGGTCTCCCTTTCAGAAATGTTTTGACCAGCTTCTCTGCTCTGTAAATGAAAACCTAATTTACAACCATATTTCTGTGACAGCATTTTGGCTGTAATGTTAGCAGAGCATTGCCTTCATTTGCTAGGGCTAAATGCAAAGTTGTGTCTCTTAAGTTCTGGTGGCGCCTGTTCATTGTGGCACCTTTTGGTGCTTTTCTAATATATATTCATTAAAGAGGAAATGAGAAAAATGTTCATACGGAACTTACTAAAAGAGATTCTGTTTTGTTTTCCATTTTACTTTTGACAGTCATATTTCTTTCTTTTTTCAAGTTTAAAAACTGGGCTGTTACTGCTGTTGCTTAAATCTTTGGTTGTGGATTGCTTTTCTCATAGAGATGCACAAGTAATAAACCAGATTGTCCCCTAGTTACAGCTTTCTCTGTAAAATTGCCAACTTCTGTGTCACTTGCAGGCATTTCTTCTATCTGTGTCATATCTTATTCACATATATATTTGCCTTCCCTCTGGCCTATCTCACTGTTGTGTAAACCTTTGGGCTTGAATATTGGCTTTGAAATTGTGGACTGTTTTGCAAGAGATGGATGTGGCTCCAGCAGCACTTTTTTCATTAAGTTGTTCTCTCAGCTGGGTTGAATTTTTCCTTCTGAGTTTGTGGAAAGAATGACAATAGATGCGGGAAATTAAGGAAAAACTTAAAGCTATGTAACTTTTAAAGTCAGTATGAATAGACTAGTTTCTATGAGCAGAGGCAAAACAAATTACTTGAAGGAAGTTGTTTTTTACCCATTTTAGTGTCTATTCAATGCATTTTTGTCCTGAGACACAGATGTCATTCCCCATTACTATTTAAAGTATGCAAGTATACTTATTTAGTACTGGAAAGATATTACTTATGCTGTATCTTTAGACCTTCATCCACTTCTATATGGAACAGTTCTTTGGGCTTACTTTTAGGAATTATGTTGAATTCAGACTATATTGCAAGTTTAGTTGCAAACTTTTCTTTGCTATATCATAGTTCCTAAATCTTTTTTCTAATGAGAAATCTATGCAATTAATAATGAATTTCAGGTTATAGTATGTCTGTATTTCACATAATACTCCTTTTTTGCACTGTGAAAGCAAAGGCATGAGTCATGTCAGTTATGTTTATTATTAATTATATGTAGATGTTTTCCCAATATAATTAGACAAATCAGTGTTCCATGAAACTGCCAATACGAATAGCTCTTTCCTGTCCACTGTTGTTCAGAATAGAATTTATCTGAAGCAGAGATGCTTGCTATATATTCTACATTATAGTAGGCAGCACAATAACTATGTCCTTTGGAATTCATAAAACCCCATTAAATATTTTGAGTGAGAAATTTTATTTCCACTGGATTGTGCCAGCAGTAAGGTAATGATACTGTTGTGCTGTTGATAGTCAGTATTATTTCATTCCTGATTCTAGACATGAAATTTTTGTCTATTAAAAATTATTGATACCAAAATTTGAGATGCTGCAATTCTATCTTCCCTGTTTAGATTATTATAATCCTTATTTATTTATAATGTTTACTACATAAACATCTCTTTTAGTGCTGTGTCTTGGTCATTGAATTTTCAGTAAGTTTGATATTACCTATCTGGGACTTTGGATTTGTTATTTTTTCTATCCTTCTTGGTTCCTGGGCACGATCATCTTTCTTATTTTGGTTTGTTTCCAAACACTTGAAGTGAGAGGTGTATCAGGGCAAATCTAAAATCCTAAGATTTCAAATAATTCTGCAGTACTCTGCTCAAAAGGGCTTAATTTTGGTCTTGAAGGATGTGACTTGGTGCAGCATGAATTAAAAGAATAATTTGAATTTGATGTGACAGAGACGTCTGTGGCTAGCAAATGCTTTAAGAGTTCTAGTCTCCTTTTATTCCTGCATATAGAAGCATGTTGCTGTTCTAGGGTGTAGCGGTTTTTAGTACCTATACTGTTGTAGGAAATCCTGTTGAAGGAAACAGTACACGTTAAAAAAGCAGTTGTAGATGGAGTCACGTCTAGTCAGCATTTTCTAAAAGCTGTTGGTGTATGTAAACTTAAATAGAGTAATATTAGCAGCAGATGTTAATGATTTTTATACTCCTTCTTTATTAATAAGTTTACAATACAATCACAGGTAAAAATATTTTTTCCTCTCATAATTTTCTAGACATCTCTAATTAGTATTTTCTGTGGCACACTTGTGCAGCTATAAGTTTAGTCTCTACTTCATTCAAGTCAGCATTGTGCCTTCCCTGGCTTTGGCTGGCTACTGATCTGGGTGCATGTGTGTATTTTAAAATACTAATTCAGAGGGTGGCATTGTTTTGGATCTCCTACATTGCTGTGAGTGCTTTCTGTAAATGCAGGATATAATTCAGTGGAACAGTTTCTTCCTCAGCAAGTAATTGGCATTTCTTGAAGAAATAATTTAGCTTGCACAACAGGATAACCCTGTTTTTCTCTTTAGTTTATGGTGGCACTTTCTCATAGCACTTCTGAGAATCCCTTAAAAATGCTAGCTGCCATGCAGTGAAATAAAATAGTATGTTGTAGTTTTGTAATGAAAAATATTGCCCAGTAAAAATGAACTGAGTTAAGACGGGATTTTGAAAATAATGTTTTCTTTTTCTCTTGTGTTTGGAAGCAGAAAGCTTACACGTGGTATTTTAAAAGGTGATGTCTGCCTTTTGTGTTGGGCCTTTAATTTGCTTCTGTTCGAAGTCCGAAAAATACTTGTTTGTAGTAGGAGTGTATTTGAGCAACCCTAGTGCATATTGATCCAAATAACTATTGCCAGTCTTTTTTAAAGCAGTGTGTAAAAAAGGTTATGGCCTTGTGAACAGTAGTCTTTATCACCACATCTACATATTTGTGTTCTTTAAATGAATGTCAGATGTTATGGATACATATGTTATGGTTGTGTAAAGATGCAGCCTGTAAGATGCAGCTTTCTGCTTGCCACAGATAGAAGCTGTTATGCTTGAAAGATTTTTCTGTGGTCTTTGTTGTGCATGAAAACTTGAACCTGCAAATGAAAGAGATCCCCTAAATTTTGGGTTGAGTTTTTTTCAAATGCAGAGTTCTGCTAGCATGATGCAAATATGCATTACAGTTTTAAAACATACTGGCTTACTTAGAACAAGCTACATACAGAAGAAAACGCAGATGCAGCTGAAACTTCAAGCAGACTTTAGGCTACTCTGGCAAGGGAGGATGGGGAAGGGTAATTTTTTCAAGTGTGTTTTTCTATGGGAGGGATCTTCCAATGAGTTCACCAGAGTGTGGGTTTTCAGAATGTACTGCAACACTGAACTGATACTCTGTAAGAGGCATGGCTCATTTCCTACCTTTAATGTTGGAGAAATCATGTGTTTTGCATTCATTCCTGCTTGTATTTTAAAATAACTGCTACAGACCTGCTCTTTTTCTGTACTCTCAACAGCCAAATTCTGGTGAATTGGACCCATTGTATGTAGTTGAAGTGCTCCTGCACTGCAGCAAAGACAGTTTGAAAAATTCTGCTACTGAGTCTGCAAAGCCAGCCAGACCTGATGAGAGAGGAGAAATGCAGGTTTGTTACATGTTTTTATTCTCGGTAGTTCCCATAAGCTTTCCCAAATCTTCATTTCCAAACCATTTGCACATTCTGGTAAAAGAGGGACTGATGCATTTAAGGAAGAGAAAGAATCTGTACACCTAACTCTGCCTTCTTAATAAATTAAAGTAATACATTTTCAGTAGTACTGTTTGACAGATGCTTTTTTCAGCAGTATCTTGTCTCTGGGAACAGAATTCCTTTTTTATTTATGAAAATTATTAAGGCTGGAAAAGATTTTCAAGATCATTTAGTTTAATCCTTGAATGCCAGCTTATCACTTACATCATAGCACGAAGTGCCACATCCAGTTGTTTCTTCAACCCTTCCAGGGATGGTGACTCCACCACCTCTCTGGACAGCTTTGCAAAACACTCTCATTCTAAAATTAAATTGAATTTTTTTTTTTAAGTGAAAATATTTGCATTATTTAAAATTTTCAGTTTGAAACTCGGTATCAAGACAAACAGTTACACTGCCTTTGATCTGAAAATTATAATTTGTCTGCAGGTTTGTTTTCAGAAACTCCATTTAAACCTTGGAGTTTAATGCAGTAGTGATTCTTCATGGTGTCATGATGATTTTCATGCTTAGGAAGATGTATTTTCTGTCTTGATGTTCTCTGCTGGTAGCGTTCTTAGTTAAGTATAAGACAATAATTTGTCTGGTTTGGATCAGAAGAGGTATTCCAGCAGGTAAGACGTAAGGTAATAGAAAAACTGTTGTTTTGATTTTAGTTGTTTGATTTTAGTTTCTCCAGATGTAACTGCATTCAGAATTTTCCCATTTGGACAATTACTTTTCTTCTTTATGAATACTTCAGGTCATTAGCTGAATTTTCCTACTTTCTGATACTCCTTTACCCACTTTGTGTTACTTAGTGTTCTTGAGCACTAAGTTTTCCTTTTCCTTTGAAAAGGTTTTGCTATGGAACAGTAATAAGAGGTATGTTTTTTACTGATTAATGAGTTACTATGCTCTCTTTGATAGGTTGTTCCCGTTTTGGTGCATCTTGTCTCAGCTATCAGCAGTGTGCGACTCTACATACCAAAAGACCTGAGACCTATTGATAACAGGCAAAGTGTGTTAAAATCTGTACAGGTAAGTTCCACTAGGCTGTGTAAGTACTCTGCTCTGCTTGGTGAGGTACTCTTAAACCCAAGGCAACTTGTGCTAAAGAAATTCGTGTAAAGTTTCTGTCACGTCTTCACCCTTATTCTTTAAAAGTGTTGGAAGTCACAACGAATGTCAATTGTTTTTCCTTGTTAAGTAATTTTAAACAGACTTTGAAAACTGCTGAAACATCACATAACTTACATTACAGTCTTCTGTGTCTCTGTAGTTATACCAGCTTATTTTACTGTTACTTGTCTTAAAAAAACCCTTTTTCATCATTTTAGGAGGTACAGAAACGTTTTCCTGATGGAGTGCCCTTACTAGACCCTATTGATGACATGGGCATCAAAGACCAAGGGTTGAAAAAAGTAATCCAAAAAATAGAGGCATTTGAGCATAGGATGTATTCACATCCTCTTCACAATGATCCAAATTTGGAATCCATATACAAACTCTGTGAAAAAAAAGCACAGGTAAAGATACAAACCAAATTACTTTGTGTTTAGCTGCAGAGGGGGGAGGGAAGTTGTCTTCTTACTTGCTTTTCTTTTTCTTTGCAAAGCCCAAATCAACTCTTAAAACTCACTGAATCTCACTAAAATAATTGCTGAGTTGGTGGTGTGCCCTTCCTTCGTACAGATGCAAAGGTGTGCCCTTCCTTTGTACAGATGCAAAGGTGTGCCCTTCCTTCATACAGATGGAAAAAATCTTTTCAGACGAAAAGAAAACTTCAGAGGAAATTTTCAGGAATTAGAAGATTACCGGGGTCTTTTTCACTGAATAGGGATAGCACAATGCAATGTAGGAAAAGTCTTTATAGATAATTTTAATTTATATTTTTTTAATATATTCGTGCAAACCTAAGTTGAATTGATGGGGCTTATTAACTTAAGGAGTGTACCAGAGAAATCATTGTGCTGCTGCTTCCTGAGCTGACTCTCAGCCTATAAGGAATGCAGTTACTTATTTTTTATAGAGTTGTACTGTCTTAGACTGAAATCAGTTATGCATAAAACCAGCTGTCATAAGCTGCTGGAGAAAACAGGTTCTCCAGGAGCCACTTCACAGAAGTGAGGTGGTTCTGGTATGGGCAGCACAGAGTTGCATGTGGTAAGACCGGATGGACTGAGCAGCTTTTTGCAAGGGTGTCTGCTGTAAGGATGTAGATGGTGACTGTGATGAACTGCAAGCCACTGGAGAAGTTCTAGTAGCAGAAAATTATGCCTTTGGCTTACATTTCATTGAATAATTGGTTAGCTGAGACTTAGTCTAGGTCTCAGAAGATGAGCACTCATTTCTCAGCAGAGAATTGTCTTTTTAGTGTGGACTGATTTGGTTTCCCACTGTGGGTAAATAGCTTAACTTCCTGAGCTTACCAGAGATTTCAGTAGGTAAATGGAGCTGATTTTTTTACTATTATTACTAAATCTGTTTTAAACCTTCCTCTTACAATACTTAGGCAAGTTGACTAGTCAAGTAGTATGTTCATATACCATTGTTCTGAGGCCTTTTTGTAAATTAAACAATGTCTTTAAAACAGTTGCATCTGTTAAACCATCAAGGTGTAATTCCTCTCCTTCTGGCCCCCCAGATTGCTATGGATATTAAAGTGGCAAAGCGAGAATTGAAGAAAGCCAGAACTGTCCTGCAAATGGATGAACTCAAATGCCGCAAGCGTGTTTTGAGAAGGCTGGGGTTTGCCACGTCTTCAGATGTTATTGAGATGAAAGGACGGGTTGCTTGTGAAATCAGCAGGTAACTGGCTTCTGTGCAAACTGTCATTGTTGTGTATGTATACTTTATTGTCCTTGCTAAAATTAGTACATTATGTTTATATTTTAAAGTTTTGAGAAAATTAGAAAAAGGGTTCTTTAGAGACTGTGTTCTGTGTAATAAAGGTAATGTACAGATTCAAGCAGCGTAAGTAAAGTAGCAACTTAAGGACAAAATACAATAGGTTTTAAAATTAAAACGAAGACATGAAAATGCCAAAACAATGGCTATTTTTGTGCCTGACTTAGGTAATAGCATGTGTTTTCATTTAATGTTGTACATTTCATGAGGGATTGTCTTGATTACTGTGGTTGACGTTGAACCAGGACTCTTGGTACTCTCAAATGAGTGTAGCAATGATTGCCAGCAGTTACCAAGTCACTGACAGGTCTGCAAGAGAGCGAAATTGCTTCCATAGGAATCTGTGAAGTGATGCATTTTACTGTAATACATTTATCAGGTATATATATATATTGAAAAAGGTGAAAAAATCCTGAATCAGATTTTAATATCTTACAGTGTAACTCAGATTTTGATAGGATTTTGTATTTTTAAAACTCACAGTGAGTGCTGTACTTTGTCTTACAGGTAAGTTTGAAAGCTGCTACTGACATTTGATAGCTAATCATCTTGCAAAATCCGATAGCAAGTGAGGAAACTGAATCTGAGTTTTATCTACTTCCTGACTGTGTAGAGCTGTTTGAGTTACACATCTCTTTAAAAAAAAAAAAAAAAAATCATACATTGTTTTTCCCCCACTCTGTGCATTTTTTTTATTAACTCTAAAAATAGAGGTGTTTCATCCAAATAAGTATGTTTGGATTTTATATCTGCATCATGCAGTTACTTTATAATTCATTATTAAGTCTTTATTCTTCAAGTAAATTGAAGCAACTTTGTTCCTTTCTCTTCAGTATTTTGGAAATATCCAGTTGAATTTTCTCTAAGCAGCAACAGTACTAGTTTTAGTCCTTTTTGTAAGTTACCAAACTCCCTGGTTCTTTCTGATCTCTTGATATTCTGTCTGATAGAAACTGTCTAATTGACTATTTATACTAACTCATATGATCTGTCAGGAGAGTTTTATTGTAGTCCAGTAAGTGCTTTTAGTTTCTTTAAAATACTGTTGCAGTCTCTTAATCATTAGATTCCCCTTAAAAAGCTAATGTATTTGTTTGTGTGCGTGTCTATTTTGTGTCCCTGACAGTTAAATTAAGATGCTGGTTTTTTAATGCACATCCAGTTGCTTCAGAAAACTGATTAATAGTTCTTCATTTAAAAAATTAGATATCAGTAAGTCTTTCCCCTAAGCTTCATTCTCTTTATTTTAGTGCTGATGAACTACTCCTTACGGAAATGATGTTCAATGGTCTCTTCAATGATTTGTCTGCAGAGCAGGCAACTGCACTACTCAGCTGTTTCGTGTTTCAAGAGAATGTGAGTTACTTCTTCAATTCAAGAATTCTAGACATTCCTGTATTCTAACAATACTGTTTTAAATTCAGTTGCAGAAATTGGTCATAACAGTATGAGCCATTGCACATTTTTGATCGCTTCCTAAGATGTTTGACATGAACTCCCATTGAACTTAGTAAAAACATTTCAGCTTCAATGCTCAAGTCTCTTTCCTCATGAGAGACAGGTTGTGTTAAATTGCAGTCTTCCTCCTGCAATGAAAGAGTCTCAGCATATGTGCTGCTATTAATACACACACATCCCTCCATATAATAGAAAATGAAGAATGATTTTCTCAAGAAGATGCTTAACAATAACACTCTGCACTATGGGATGAGCATATATTTAATCCTCAGACGTGTCTGTGTTATGTTACATGATCAGTACCCTTGACCATTGACTGAAATGGCAGTACCACATGGAATTGATACCAAAAAGGCTGTTAAAATCAGATAATATGTTTTTAAAAGCATTTAATCTGGCATTTAATACCAGATGTTACTGTTTTCCCACCTGCAAGCCTGTATACAACGTTAGTATCACCCCCAAAGTTAGTAAAATTAGTAAAAATAAACTTCCATATGAACCATATGAAATATTTTTGCAAGTAGGTAGCAAGATGTAACAGCCAGCTTGATTCTAAATACGGAATAAAAACCCACTAGCAGCAGATGCTAATGCATTCCATTTGTTAGTAGAAGGGAAACCAAGGTAAGCTATTGTTAATGAGAATATTGGGATTCACTCAACAATAGTACTTGAGTCTAACCAGCTAGGGCATAAAGATGTTCCTGTTTTTGGAAAAGCCATGTTTTCATATATTGCCACTGATGCTTAAGTTATTAAAAACATTTCGTATTCTTAAAGCTTGTAACTGTCAAAGTAGTTAGTGGCAGTTCGTTCGTCAGTTCAAAACTATGATACAACTAAATAGAGGGAATTTTGGAAGTATCCAGAAAGCAGGTGCTGCTTTTCATAATGTTGGTATATTTCACAGAAAGATTTTGTTTTCTGATCTAGTTTGAGGAACAAACTCAGTGCTTGGCAACATGTTTGAGAATTTATTGGAATAATGTAGAGTGGCAGTATCACACATTGAACTTCTCGTTTTGCATGGGAGCACTTAAGATTGTTTAATATCTTCTTTTTCAGTCCAGTGAAATGCCAAAATTGACTGAACAGTTGGCAGGACCACTTCGGCAAATGCAGGTAATTAGAAATCTGTCTGAGCTCAGGGTTAATGTTGACATGAGCAAAGCTCATGAGTAATGTATCGTAAGTGTACAGTAAAGACCTAATTTTGAATTATCAGTGAATTCAGCTGGCAGTGCGTGTGATTTTGCAGTGTGTAATTAATAATACATTATATGGTTTGCAAGAAATCTGTATGCTAATTTAGGACATGCCTCTAAAAGTTTTGTAAGCTTGTCTGCTACACTGTAGATTCTTAGTGTAGGCAGACTTCATGTCAACAGTGGTTTACTTTCTGATTATGAGTAATTTCACGCTAAAAAGAAAACCTCATTCTGTAATGCAGGACCTAATAATATGCATGTCTTTTTGTCAGTTCAATTCTTGCTCTGGTTAAGTATATTATAAATACAAAATATTTTATTTTACAGGAGTGTGCAAAAAGAATCGCCAAGGTGTCAGCAGAAGCAAAGCTGGAAACTGATGAAGAAAATTACTTGAATTCTTTCAGACCCAACCTAATGGATGTTGTGTATACATGGGCAAATGGAGCTAACTTTGCTCACATCTGCAAAATGACAGATGTTTTTGAAGGTAGGCTAAACAGTTGTTCTTTAGAAGGTATGACTTGGTAATTCTACAACAAGGAATGGTAATGCTGAATAACCTTATCATAAATTCAGATGCATTCAAGCATCTGTATGGCCAAAATCAAGTGGGGAAAAAATGGTTTACTGTATTTTTAAATGTATACTTACACACTATTGATGATTTAGAATCTAGAATCCCTTTTTAAAGGGCTATCACTGTATTCTAAAAGCTTTCTATAAAACTCAGAAATTCTAAGCATTACAACAAAGAGTAATGCTTACTTTTTCTAGTTAATAAAGGGAAAAAAACATGTTCCAAATGCTTGTCATCAGGAAGTACAGGTCTTGCATTTGTCCTCATTATAGTTAAGTTTTTTATTTATTTGGTATAACCAGTTCTTCCTGCTGACTTAATGATGACAGAAGTGAGAAGTGATAACCAAGTCTCTCTTTTGAATAGTTTTGCACATCAGTGCAATGGAGATAGTTGCAAAGCCTAGATACAACGTGTCAGGATGATTAATTTGGTTCCTAAAACTGAAGTACTAGAAACTGCCCCTTGAGGAAGAATACTTTGTTTTCACTTGTAAAAGTATGATGATTTACAGGCCTGGTATTTTGCAAAAACAAACCATCCAAAGGGTTGTCAGACAAGAATGGTCAACACTAAAGGTCAAACCAGAATAAAAAATCAGCCTGTTGGAATTTGTGAAGAGTAGGATGGATCCACCACTCTTACAAGTTTTCCTTTTTGAGTTGTTACTGTCACTGTTTCCTCGCTCAAATGCTATTTTCTTCTTCGCAAAGGTTTGCAGGTTCCCTTACAACAAGGGGATTCATGCACACAATTCGTGCATGTAATCCAATGCATAGACCCAGGAACTTTCTAAAGAAAGTTGCTTTTGAGCAACACAAATCCTGGCAGTCTTTGCTTCTGCAGTCAACAGGTTCCTCCTATTTCCAGGAGGATGTGAGCCTTCCATTTGCTATGGAGGCACCCTGAGTATGCGGAACATTAAAGCAGCTGGCTTATGTTTACATTGACACTTTAATGTTCAGAATACACTGGGTACTAGCATTTTCCATTTACCATATTTATACTAAGACAGTCAGCTTTGTTCTACTCAACAGTGCCAGCTTCCTCAAAATTAGATCTTAGTGGCCTCTTGTGAGGTCATCTCTTGTTACAGGAGTCAATGCATGATTCCTCCCTTAACTTTCAGTAGGCTGGTTTTCTGTGCTTTATCCAAAAGGAAGGCAAGCACTTCAGGCATCCATTGTTGGTTATGTGTGCCTTAAAAGGTCTGTGGTGTTCCTAAATCCCAGAGTAGTTTTCCTTGGTTATCCAAGTAACTGTAGTGATTTCAAATACAAAATAAGCCTGAGTGTTTCAAGAACAAGTGTGTTTGCCACAAAGTGGAGTAGCATTGATTTGCTAATGAAAATACCTTGTCTTTAGGCTGAAATATGTGTTGGGAAGAAATAAAAATAAGAGCAGCTTTTCAAAGCCATTAGGAAAGAATGCTAAACTGAATTAAATATCCTGTTAACCACAGATCAAATCCTGCTTTATGGAAGTATATACAATAATAATTCCTTTTAAAATTGCAGTTTTCTTTTTCTTGCACAAAAAACTATGTCTGCAACAAGCCCAGCTTGTAAACCAGTACTCCCTGGAATGGCTCTCGGGGCTTGGCCTTGTAAATGGAGATGAGCAGGATCTTTGACAGCTGAGCCAGGGCCTGCCACAGTGCAGCACAGCCGTGCTGGGGCAGCTGCCCTCAGGTCACTTGTGTTGGTGTGTGCTCTGTGCTCAGTAGGCTGTGGGTGGGTTTTCCATCTCGTGTCATTGCAACAGGTTTTACAAACTGTTGCTCTTACACTGACTTTTCTCACTGTAGAAACTGACATAGCCTAGTGAGGCCCTATGAATACGTTTTAGAAGAGTAGCATTACTTTATCATGTCTCACTTTCCCAAGAGCTTTGAACAATATTCTTTTCACATTGGGGGTTTTTTCCCAGCTTTATGCCTTAAGAGGAGTAATAGAAAGTTGTAGAGACCAAACCCCCTCCAGTGAGCAGAGACATCTTCCCCTAAATTTGGTTGCTCAGAGCCCCATCCAACCTGACCTTGAATGTTTCCGTGTATTGAAAGGTCACAATAAGGTCTCCCTGGAGCCTTCTCTTCTCTAGGCTGAACAACCCCAACTCTCTCAGCCTGTCCTCAAAGGAGACCTGTTCCATCTCTGATCATCTTGGTGGCCCTCCTCTGGACTCGCTCCAACAGGCTGATGTCCTTCCTGTGCTGGGGACCCCAGAGCTGGATGCAGCACTGCAGGTGGGGTCTCATGAGAGCAGAGGGGCCAACTGCCTCTCTTGCCCTGCTGGCCACACTGCTTTGGATATAATTGGCTTTCTGGGCTGCAGGTGACATTGATAGGTCATACAGAGCCTGTCATCCAGCAGCACCCCCTAGTCCCTCTCAGCAGGGCTGCTCTCAAGCCCTTCATCCCATATTTACCCATTAACAGTTATTTTGCCTACAGTAATTTTGACTGTCGGAGATGCTGCTGGAGGAGATGACCAAACAGGATACTGCTTGCTTATAGCCAGAAGAGCAGAAGCGTTTAGGGTTGTTTTGTGAAATTTGTAGCAGTGACTTGGGCTGAACTGTGAGGAAAGTTCAAAGAGGAGATAAATGCATAATAAATCACAAGTGGGTGTTGGGTTGCAGTGGAGAAGCTGTGGCAAGATGCTTGTGTGCATTATTGTAACCATGCAATGGTATAGTGGTGTGGTAGAGTGGTCCGTGGACTCTTGAGTAGCTCAGGATTAGTGAGACAGATCACTTACTGTTTTACTGCCTTTGCCAACAAAGAACTAAGGCTTATAAAAAATAAACCTGTGGTAGTTCTTGAAGCAGCTACAGTTGTGAATGTCCTAATGCTCTATGGTTTTTGAGGAAGTCTCAGCAAGTTCTTGAAAGAAAAAATCTACTAGGAATTACTCAACAGCCCAGAAAGTAGTGCGATTAGATATTAGTTAGAGACTGTAAAGAGAGTAGAAAGGACAAGCATTTGGAAACCACTTCAAGGAAATGCCTCACAGAGAAATTTACTGTGCAAACAGAAACTAAGTCTAAGACATTTGGCTTCTAGATAAATTGAACAGGGTTGTAGAAGGAACTATTACTTTGAGTAATAGTTACATGATGTGGCACTGTCCCTTGCTCTTTCATACAGGTAGCATAATTCGTTGCATGAGGCGTCTAGAAGAACTGCTTCGGCAGATGTGCCAGGCTGCAAAAGCCATTGGGAACACAGAACTGGAAAATAAGTTTGCAGAGGGTATGTACTTCACTTTTACAGTACATGAAGCAATTCTAGAAGAAAAAGTGAAGGGGGTGGGGGCTACACAGGTAGTGAGGACTGAATGTGAATAGTTTCATAATGTGAACTTCTTGTGTTGACATCATAGTAAACAGCACCATTGCTGTTACCTTTCCAGAGAACATCTGTATTACAGAGTTTGACTTAAAGGGTTGCTAAAAATGGATGTACAATGACTTCCATTTAATAACCTGTAACATGCTTGTAACTGTACTTTAAATAGTGGTTGTGTCAGTTAAGACTCCTAAATACGAATATTTTTTTCCTTCTTAATAGGGATTACAAAAATCAAGAGAGATATTGTGTTTGCTGCAAGCCTTTACCTGTAACAGCAGATGTCTTCCAGAACCTATATACTGACGTGATGGAACAAATTCATCAGTGTCACATGTGGCTTCCATATCAAGTAATTCCTTTTAATGGTGTTTACTTAAACCACAGTTGATTCAACAAGGCATGTACAAACAGCAGTGTATGTAATATAACTTGTTACCGTTTTTAATAAAAATTTACAGTTGTAATAGCTTTCTTTTAAGCAAGAGCTTGAACCAACAGAAATTTAAAGTTTAGATGTACAATAACTGTGGTAGATATTACTATATACAGGTAAAGTGAGCATCCAAGAGCAGCAGCAGTCCCTTAAAGGCAATTATATTACAGAGTTAGACTTGTGAAATTGTTTTCTTTCAGAGCAATGTAGGCGATATGGGTCATTCTTCATGGTTGATGATTGCTGCCAAAGTGATTTCCATTTGTTGGAGTCTCATGTAGGGTTGTATGGGAATCTTCTTTTGGTTGAAATGTACATCCTCTCACTTTGAAGAAGTCTGACACATACACAACCTAAGTGAACAAATTAGCGTTAAGTGTTGATCAGTATTAAAATTATTCCTGCACTCACAAGTCTTTGAAACAAGGGCTCTGCAGCAGGCAAATTGTATGTCAAAACTAGTAAAAAGCTCAATCAATTTAAAACATTAGAAGATGGCAGGGAAGTCTTGTACAAAATTCAGACATTCTTTCAATAGCTTTTTCACCTTGCCATTGATCATTTAGCCACTGATGGTTTAAGCCAAATTCAAGGCTTGTGCTAACTGACTGCCTTACCAGGCATTGCTTCATTACAACAGCCATAGTTTGGACAGCTCTAAATAAAGAAGCAAAATATGCTTTTTGAGGGCCCACAATGCAAGTTAGTTAAAATTTTTTTCTGTAATTTAGGTGGAACAGGAGAGGTGGTGCTTTAGGCTGGACCCAGCAGCTTTAAGGCCAGCTCTACCTATGTAGTCCTTTCCTGCAGTCTTTTAAACACACCACCTCACTTCTTCACAGCTAGGAGACATCTCCCTCACTACAAGACAGGTGGTTGATCCAATTCTGCAGCTTGCTGTCTTCCACTGCTCATTTCACCAAGACCCACAGCAGATGTGCTGGGCACAGTGCTGCATGGAATGCAATAAATGAGAGCCTCACATGATCCCTTCCCTTCCTGTATTGTGTCTTCCCCTCCCACTGCCAGCCTGAGAACTGTGGAACACTTGAATGTCCATGGCAGAAGAAACAATCTCCCACCACACTGGCAGCTAACTGATGACCCAGCACACTGCTTTAGCCACAATCCAGGGGAGTTTCAGCTTCCAATTAATGCCAGATTCCCTCGGTTCAATTTAGTGATCTGTTTGCAGTTGCTGTGCTGCTATGCTCTAACCTCAGTTTGCTGGTTTTGGAGAGGAACGAGGGAGGTGGTTGGTGCTAGTGTATATTTTTTTAAATAATTTCCTGACCTTTCAACTCTACTCACTGTAATGCTACTTTCTACTCTTTCTTGTATTACCAAGCACCTTCTGAGTCATCCAACATCCTTGACTAAACTTGTTTTCCTAATAAAAGTGTCCTCACCTCTTTGATCTCTGATGTTTCTTACTCTCTGTACTCTGTTTCTTAGAAAAAGGGGTAGGATTATGCCATTTAGTAACAGCTAGTGGAGCCTGGACAATTTCCCAGAGCTGCTCCAACATTTGATTATTGATTGCACCTAGCAGACAGCTTTGTCTTAAACCCTTCTGACCTGAGAAAGCTGGACAAAACATTTATTGTGGAGGTGGTTCTTCTCAGCTGAACCTCAGTTCTTGGTAACTGAATCCTTCAGTAAGACCTCAGTTCGTTCCCATTGATCCAGAAGTCCTAATCTATGGATGTATTAGCCATGGCACTCTTGTGGCACCCAGTACCAATTCTTGTCACTAAGTCCACTGGGCCTGCTGTGACAAGTTTAGGCAAGTGTCTGTTTCCTGAGACAGCTTTATACTCATCAGTACAGCTAAGCTTCACAGGTTCCTTGTTGTGAACACATTTTTAGTACTAGGAATGCACACAAGAAATGGTGAAGAGTTTTGTCAGACTGAAAAAACACACTCTGTAAGGTGGCAAAGGCAGACACTTTGGTGCTCCCCTTATTCTTCAAGGTCCTTCCCCCACCTTTACTTTACAAAACTTACTTTATAAAACATACTTTATATTATGTTCTCTGCTGTTGTACTTGAGATTTCATATTTGGCTAGAAGCAAAAAGTTTGATTTATACAGAGAGGCCTGCATGGTTTGAAGTTACCATTTCAATCCTTAGTTATTTGAAAAGCTCTTGAGCAGGGACAGTTTCATCTTGTCCAATGGCTAAAACTACTACTTATCTCATTGGGCCAGAGCCTGCCTCACTCCCCAAAGTACTATTGCTACAATCAGTTCAAGGAGTTGTTTACCTGTTTCAGCAATTTCTGAAGCATTAGAAATACAGGTTTGCTTTCCTGTGAACACAGCCTGCAATTCTAAGGTGCTGTTCATAAAAGCAGCATTCACACACACCCACCCCCTCAGGAATTACTTACAATGAGCACAGCTACCACCGCGCCCTGGATAAGTCCTGTTAAAACATCACTCCAGTGATGCTTGTAGTCAGAAACACGTGAGAGACCCACGTAGATAGATGCAGAAATAAGACCAAACTGTATAGTAGGACGTACAAGTCTTGCCCAGTCTCCTTTCATTCTTGCCTGAAGATAAAGCTGAAAGAAAAAGAAAAGAAAAATTAGTTACAAAATGCAGAAAGCACAGAAGCAGTAAAGTTGTGTTGGGTCTTTTCAAAAGAGTTGATTGAAATTTTATTGAAATAATATTCACAGCTGTTTTAAGTGCTATAGTTATACTCTTAAGGCTGCCAGGGCAGAGTTTGATAGTTTTGGACTTTAATTTATACATAACACCATCGTATTGTTCCATTTGTACCAATATGACAAATAAGTATTTTCAGGATAAAGGTCCTGGTAATACTAAAGCCACTTAAGGCTTAAAAAGAGTCCAGAGGAAGTCAAGCCAGTATTTTACTCCTGCATGAACTACAGGTAAGCCTTATACAAAACAGTTTACATTTACTATACATAGAGCTAACAAGTTTTTTAACTTCATTCTCAATTCCAGTCACCTTTAGTATTACCAACTTTCAGCACAGCACTGTAGCTGTGGCTAAGTATCAGAACTAACTTGAGGTAATGATAGCACTTCTCAGTTGTCATTGGTATATTTCACTGAGCTGTGTTCCTCACCCTTTTCAGCTGCATATTAACCATGCTACCACTCCGTGGATATTTGAAGTTCCCATGTATTTTCTGTCCCCTCAGGTCTGCTTTTGTTGTGTATATCTATGTTTTTGATGCATTATCTCCATTTTGCAGTATTTATTACTTTCCCATCTAATCTAATCTAAGACCCTGCCTTTGTTTTTTTCTCTGGCCTGTCTAGGACCTGGCTGTCTACATCTGTCTAGCTCTCTAGTTTCTCCAAATACATTCTGTAAACATAATTTAATTTATTCTGAAACTTAATCCTATCACCAAAGAAAGCACCATAGTTACTGCACTCACTGAGAAAACAATACATTTGGATGTTATATTTAACATTTCAAGTGTATCTTCTCAGAGACACCTAGAAACTTCAGGGCAAGGACAAAACCTTAGTTGACAGTCTTGAGAAATGTAGAAACCAACACAGGCATCAGGCACCAAGGCAGTACACCAAACTCCTGGTAAAACCCTCCACTGCTGACTTCAAAAGCCATGGATAACTTGGAGAAGCAGTACATTTACCATGTAAATACAGGCACAGAGAAGACACTGTAGATGCAGAGGTGATACTTTCCAAAGTTAAACATTTTGGGTAATGTTTCTCTTAGTAACTTACATCATAATTTTAGCATGCTGACATTTTCAGCTATAAATGGAGCATCAAAAACATCAACCCTATCCATAAACAGTTTTCTTTAATAGCAAGGTCAGGGTAGAATCAGACTCTAAAGAAGCTACACTTAAGACTAAACTGAAGAATAAATTTTCCCCTTCAAATTGGTGGGCACTGCATGTTTCTGTGTGCCTCAAACTCACCACTAGGTTCATAGGAAAATACATTTTATACATATAGGAAAATACAGTTTAGCCACTTCAAAAATTACCTGTCACACAAAGTTCTTTTAACAAAAGGTGTTTTAATGGACTTACGGTGATGCTACTTCTGGATTTACCAACAGTAGACCAGAACACTACAAAGTGCAAAGTGCATAGAGGAAGGTCCAAGCAGCATATGCTGGTAGCCTGTAGAGTTGGCTGATGATTTAATACTGGCTGTACTTTGCTCTTTCCCTATTCCCACTAGATTTTCCTGAAGGCAGTTAAAATACCTTACTGCAATGAGGTTTTTTTCCATATGAACATTTTTGGAAGTTGGCAAAGGGTGTATAGCCATAGTAGGAAAAAAAAAGTTTTATGCAACCCTTTTGCAGATATGTGAGAAAACAGGTTTACTTATGAACACAAGAATAAAATGGGGTAAGGCATGCAAATGCCAACTTGGAAGGATGCCAGCTCAGTGCACTGAATGATCAATAAAGCAGTCTTTGCCCTTATGCAGCATGTATTCAAATTCTTTCTGCTTGACAAAACATCAGACAAGAAATTTGGGTTTGACATCTATGTGAAAGCTTGATTTCTGTAGTTTGAGAGTAATCTCACATCACAGAGAAGATCTGCAGCTGTTCTATCAGCTGCAGAGCATAAGCAGTTGGCTATAGACTTCACAAATTCTAGGTGATTGTTCACACCATCAGCTCCTCTATCTGTACAGGAAATGGCCAAAGGCCTTCTTGCACCTTCTACTAGCAAACATATTTACAGTGTTCTTAAACTAGGTGTGAGAAGGGTGAGAAATTATACCACAGGTAAGTGTTAGGCTGACTGATCACTGCTGTGTTTAATTTCAGAAATAGCACCTGTCACTCTGGTTACAATTGGGTTTGGGTTTATGGGGGTTTTTTGTTAAGTTGAAAGTAATTGCTTATTAACCAGCTGCTGCCAATAGCAAATGCCATGTTATTTTAAAGCAGGTAGCTTCAAACTGACGGTGCTTTTAACAGGGTCAGAGTTGTGCTACCCTGCCAAGCTTCTTCCCACTTCTGTGACTTGCTCTTGGAAAGACAACAGCAACAGGTCTGCCTGCAACAGGCAGGCTGTCAGGTCCATGCAGGAAAATACAGCAGCCAAGGAGAGGAGGAGCTTTTGCCGATGATTCATCAATGGTAAATCAAGGTTAATACTGGAAGTGTTCCCAATTTTCCTTTATACAGTATTAGCCCTTATGTAGCATTAAATGCACAATATGGAGATGTCCTAGCCCCATGCTGCATTAACTCTTGCTACTATTTTGACCCTGTTGACTAACAGAGTGCAGTGGCTTCATGCTATTTACAGAACCTCCTCCTTTATGGCATACCTCAGGTTCCTTTGCTGCTCTTTGAAGTCACAGGATAGCCTTAGAGATGGAAACCGGAAGCAAATCCCTGTCTCCCCACCCAAGCCTCTTTTCTAGAAAGGAGCATGTATATAAGTAAAATTTGTGATCTGTAAAAGCCACAGAACTTTAGGAGATCTCATTTGGTAATACTGACATGCCTCCTACAGCATTTCACATATTGTTGAGAACAAATTTGTGAGCCTATGAAGGCAGCAGGAGCATCCCAAGCTGCCCTGGTAGTGACCCACTCCTGTCAGCATTCTGACCATGCCAGCTTCCCTCCACACTGTTGTGAGCATTCTGATCCTTCAGCAGTTGTCTTTTAGCTATGCTCTATTGCTCTCCACATGCTGCTTTATGTGTTTGCTTCTTTCATTCCTTTTAAAAGTGCAAAGAGATTTCACAAGACTTCTTGTTAAAGGGATTAAATAATCTTCAGGGTTTTTTCCCTACTAGTTTACTCCATAATGAAAATATGTCCTCTATGCCACACACATCCTGAACACAAATTTCTTCTTAATCTATGGTCTAGTATTTCATTTCTAAAAATACACACAAGCAATGAAGAGAAACTCACAGCTACTTTGTGGCTTCTTGCAAGAAGCCACAGACATGAATGGAAGGGTCTCTGCAACTGAAGAATTATTTGCTACTCCACATTTCTAGCATGGCTTTTGAGCATTTGCTCTTTCAACAGAGCAGTATTAATTTACATAAACACATGCCTACCTAATTTGGAAGTACAGTGACTTGTGTTTCATAGATGGACTGGTGGAGGTGTGACCATGTGGCTTCACAAGGAAACTTCCTAACAGCTAATATAATACTTCTCCACTTTTAAGGGCACAAAATTCTTTTAAATCTACCAAAACCTATTCAGTTCACCAACCAAGATCATATTTCAGATTTTTCATTTCAACACCTAAAACTCCTTTGTTATTTTTATTCAATACCTTCTCTTATTTCTTCCATTTATACAGAAATTCTGCACTGCAAAATAATTTTGCCTATTAAGGTATGGGAAATCCTCTTGTTCAAGAATGGAAGTCAAAAGGAAGAAATTTGGAGAGGGGAGGGATTGTGGTGGTGTTCCCCCACCAAGTAACAGTACTACTTGTACCAAGTGATTTGTTCTGATACTTTTCAAAAACAGATTTTCTCCTGATACCAAAGGCCCCAGTAACTGCATTTCCCACAGGGGTCCTGTCCTAAAGAACAGAAGCAAGGCACACCTTCCCTTTAGAGATACACTTATTTTCACTCTTATTTCTGTCTCTCCAACCCTAACAGAATCACAGCATCATTAACTTAAGAGTAGAACAGTATGAAAACACTTTCCAAGAGAGAAAATACCCGTGTGACATAAAGAAATGACAACACTTCTCAGTCTGTCCAAGTGCAAGTAGTAAGCCTCTGGAGACAAAACAAAGGTGCAGAAAGTCAGTTCTTGTGAAATAAATCCCTACTTTGAGAGACCTTAATAGTTGACACAAGTTTTAGAAGCGAGCAAGTAAATGGCATTTACTTTACTTAGCTTAGCATTTACTGTTAGTCATGTGTGTCTTTGGTTTATGGCATCTGCCTGAGCAGTATGGAAGAGCCCTATGGCATTACTGTTCTAGGAGGCACAAACACTGCTGTGGTTAGTTAGTATTTGGACCCATTGCTGGCTGCCGTTAGGAAAGCTCATACTTCAAAGCAAGTCTGCTGACCCAAAAGTCCCAAGAGCCACAAACCACAGGGAATCTTCCCAAACCAAGAAGCTCTGATTTAGGAATGCTTAAGCACACTCAAGTCCATGTACACAAGTATGTGGTTTGCTTTGGGATTTCAGAGGTGGAGGGAGTAGATATGGAGCTACTGTGTATAGGTGGTTTTGTTAATGAGGCAGGGATGGAAGGAAGTGAAAGCACAGGAGGCACCAGTGTTTTGAAGTCTTCAGAAAAACAGCCTTTGCATAACTAATATGAAAAGATGGGGCAAAATTTTTCAGGAGGCCTGGGATTAGGCATTAACAGCTAACAGTCTAGGCACATTTGTAAAATAGGAAAATTTCATTTTTACATATATCCAAGGACATCCTTGTAGGAGACAACACCCCCTAAGACTGTGAAGTCTTCCATTAGGAAGCTGGGAAGATGCCTAGAGTGCCAAAGTAACTGTTCACCCTCCAGCTCCATCAGTAAATACACTGTAGCCTTTCCTTGAGGAGAGGGCAGTGCAGTAGTCACAGTACAACACACTTGCAACAGACAGAGTTTGCATCTGAGCATCTTTGATAAATGCCCGTATTAAAATATGATCCTCCAAGAGAACAGACAAGCTGAGACATCCAGGCGAGATTCTTCCATAATGTTATAAAACAACTGAAACCAAACATTTAGACAGATACACAGTGATAAGCGATACAGATAAGTGATCTGCCATCCCTGTTCTAGTCCTGTTCAGCAGTCCTGACACCTCTTCCCTGCTCAGACTAGGCAACAGCAGAGACAAAGGCTCCCTTCAGAGATTTTCAAAGCTTTCTCCTACATCTAAATGTTTGCAGAATAGCTCTTCCCTTTCTGCTTGTTATGGGAAACTTGAGAGATGCCGTCATATAAAAGCTAGTTTGTAGAAATGCTGTTATTCAAATAGCTTTGTATAAGAGTTATTCATCATATCTCAGCTAATACAAACTCTGGAATTCAAGGAAATATAAGAAATCCAGTAAACAGTTTAAAAATTGCAGTTCTGAGTACAAAAGAGCAACAATATGTGCATCATATCCAATCTTGCATTTATGCAAATATTACATGGAAGTGCAACAGCTTATTTTGTACCTGGAAGCGCTGCATCTGTGAATAAACACAGAGCTATAGGCATCAGCCAACAAGACACTGCCTGCAAACCAGAAATACACATAATGTCTCTCCCATGTACTTTTAAACACAGCAGGCTGACATCCGAACAGAAAACTGTATTATAAAAGGAATACAGAGCTGTAGAAGAATTAATGAGTCACTCATGAGCTGGGCTTCTCAAAAAAAATTTAAAGGAATAAAAAAAAGCAACTTAAACTTTGATGCCTGTCAATATGTTTTGCCTTTATAATGGCACATCCTTTTCATAAATACTTATTTATGACCCCTGGTAAATGCATTATTATATGTCCTTTTGTTTTATTTAGCTTGGGCAGAAAATAAAAAAGAAAGGAGTAACAGTTCAGAATTAGTTCTTCCCCTTCCAGTGAGTGGAAAAGGTACAGGTCAGCAGTGCCTTCAGGGTATGCCTGAGCTGCTGTTAGGATGGTATAGGTAAAGGGATGGTATATCCCTATGACTCTGACCATATCGATCTTCCCTGTGTCAGCTCTGATGTTTGAACTGCCCTACAGGGAACTAATCTATGGGAGAGCTGAACTGGGGGGAAATGGCTGAACTAGCGAGAAAAGGCAGATTATGTACCAGTCGGGGTTCTTCAAGATAGCAGCATCCTGTTGTCAAAGGCAACTGATGTGCAACAGCTGGCTCCTAAGCAATGGGCCTAAATTCCTGTTACTAGTAACAATTCAGCTTTCAATTCAATATCAACATTACAATCAATCTTGTTCTAAACAAATACTACTTGTCCAGTGGGCAATGGGGGTTTTTTGGGTTTTAATCCTCCAGCTTCAATTTGGCTGTACATTGCCAAAATAATTTCACATTGACATAATTTTTACCACAGAGCAGGATAAACAGTAACATTTTATTCTGTTGCAAATTGGAATACAACACTTACCTCTTTTCTGATAGACAAAAACTCCTTGAAGTTAGTATTTTAACACTTACTAGAAGAACTAAAGCACTTCAATGTATTGCTTTCAGCTCAGTCCTAGACGAGCCAGTTCACAATACTGACATCATTACTAGTGGCCCTAACTTCCAAGCAAACCATGGAGAACTCAGGTTCTTTTGTTTGCTTGCCATAAAAAGTCTAAATAACAATATTAAAAGAATACTAGGAGTACATACATGCAGAAGCACAAGTGCTCCCATACTTGAGCCTTGCAGCATGACCAGTTAGCCTTTATTTTTTTATCTGCTGAAAGTAAGGCACTTGATACTACGCACAGCTACAGCCAAACAAAGCATTTTCAGTAACACATCTTTTCATTCATTTTAGACTAGTCTTCAACTTTTATGTGGGCAGGAACACGATAAAGACAGTTCTGTAGCTCTAGTCAATAGCATTTGCAAAAGTGAAGAAAGAGGTGCTGTGCAAACAGACATACCTAAAATACTATGTTAAAAAGTCTTGTTTGAGTACTGTTTCACTCAAACTCCCATCCCAAAAAAACAATTAAAATCAGAGTTTGAGAGCAGAGGTTGACTGGCACATTTGGGAGCACTGAGTACCAAAAGCAGCCTAAAGCCTGTTTTCACTTGTGTTTATCCTATGATCTCTCTGCAAAAGAAGGCTGTCAATCCCAGCCACTTGAAAACACCAGCTACCCTCCTGTTCTCATCTGTAATTCCATGTGACCTTGGATACATAAAATGTTCCCAATGACTTGCAGGAGAGCCACTCAAGTTACATCGTGCAAGATTCATCATCCCTTTTTGTCCCAAGTCTAAGCAGCACAAACACGTTGCCATCCCCAGAATAGCAGCGTCTCTTGGCTGGGTTTGTGCAGCCCTATTCTTCATCCTGGCATAGGTGCCGGCAGGGCTGCAGCCAAAACTGCTTCTGTTACAGACACATTAATCCTCAGGGCCACACCCATTTCTGCCAACTGTTCTCACTACTGATAGCAGCATGCATTTAGCGTTTTAACTCAAAACAACTTTTTAAACAAAAAGCAAAAACTGCCTGCAGCATCTCACCCTCTAGGGCCAAGGTGCTAGTCTGGTCACAGGAACACTGTTAGAAGAGGTGTTCCACTACACTTGTTCTCCCATTTCCAAAACAGGATTAAATCGTTTTGATTCAGGAGAGGCCATGCCAGCTGTTTAATTATTAAAAAACATGCAGCATGGGGAGAGGATAACACAGATAATTTGGGATCCATCATCTGTTATCAGGTCACTGGATTCCCACATACTGTTGCGGTCAAACTCCCTCTAGCTTGCACACAAAGCTGCTGTTGGCAGAAGCTCTTATCGCAGAGATAACAGCTCTGCTTGGATCCAAACTAACCCATCCAGCTCTGCCAAATGAGTCTCAAAACACATTCTCCACCACAGCTTCCTAGACTAACAAGACTGCAAGCAGGTTTTTGTCTGGGGTTTCACTAATTCTATGTTAGGAAATATAAAAAACTGCAATTTAACCTGGAAGTGGGCTGAAAACCCAAGCTTTAAATTTGTCTAGCTAGACACAACAGCTTTTTTACAGGTGCAATGACCTCTGTGCTGTGAGAACAAGTGATGTATACTGCTGCTTATTTAAACAGATGGATAATATAAACTAACATTTCCATGCAACAAAGAGTTAAAGTAGAGAACTTGATGACTAATACAGTGAGTGGTGTTTCCATGTGTGGCCTCTGCTATGAGATGGGACATGCAGCATAGGATTATGTTCAAAATTGCAGTTTTTTCTCCTGATACCAGCAAAGCCATGCAGTCAGGACTCAGGTAATTTTGGCAATCTCCTGTAAGCAGAAGAAATACTCCTCAGCATAATTCAGACTCTTGAAGAAATCCAAATGGTTGCCAAGTTAAAAATGTCATAGAACCACAGAATTGTTTAGGTTGGAAAAGAGCCTTGAGATCATTTGAGTTCAACTGTTAACTCAGCACTGCCAAGTCCACTACTCATTTATGTCCCCAGGTGTCACATCCACACATCTTTTAACTACTTGGAGGGATGGCAATTCCACCACTTCCGGGGGGGAGCCTCGTCCAATACTTGAAAATCCTTTCCAAGTACTCTCATCCTGTTGCCGGCTGCCTAGGACCCCGACCTGGCTACAACCTCCTTTGAGGCAATTGTAGAGAGTTGTAAGGTCACCTCTAAGCCTCCTTTTCTCCAGGCTGAACCCCCAGCTCCCTCAGCTGCTCTTCACAGGACTGGTTCTCTACAGTGTCATGGATTCACCTGACACAGCACATGCATTCAGCACTTAACTTTTAAGAGCACACTTTCCCCAGTACACATCCACACACACACACACACCCACACACCCACCCACACCAGACTCCTCCAGCCACTCCAGAAAACAGCATGCTAGTGTCTGGTTATGATTAACACAGCCTCTGTGAGTAATGCCACATGCTAACAGCCTGTCCTGCTGGTGACTCAGCCCGTGGCTGCAGAAAGTGTGCAGGGCACAGATGAAGGCAGCATTGGAGTTCAGAAAATGAACAAGCCATCAAGTGCTGCAGGTTTGGCTTGTAGCCAGCAGCAGCACTCTGCCTTGCCACATGGGCAAGTGCGTGTGTGTGTGTGTGTTCTCCTCACCCTCCTGCACTAGCTGTCCTTTTGAAGACATCTGAACTCGATTTGGTTTCTTGGTATTGACTAAGGCTATGTTAATCAGCAAGACAAAAACATACTGCACAGGAGCCATTAACCTTCTTCAGATGTCCCTACAACAGCCTCATGGCAGTTTCTAGATGAATAATCTTATTATTGGACAGAAGGAAGTAGAAGTCTAATCTCCACAAAGCCTCTTATCTTTACTGGGCAATATAGCTCAGCCAAAGACAAAAAATGGATGCAGAAACAGACAGGGCCCTGGAAACTCATTGACTGATTAATGAAAAACAAACTGATCTCCCATGAAACACTTCCTGCTCAAATGTCATCTTAGAAGAGTTAAAGGCATTTGTACCCCTCTAGTTTAAGGATGCTACTAAGCAAAGCCATGTTTTGCAGTTACTACAGAACTGAGTGAACACAAGGACAAATCTGAGCACAGCAACTGTCTGAACCAGGACAGACACAAGGACAAGGACACAAGGACAGTGGTATTTTAAAGTAGCTTGCATAGGAAGGCATTGATTTGCACTGACTTGCCACCTGCCCATGCAGAAGGTTGCCGAGAATCAAACTCATGCACACAAAGCCCCAAGACAGCTAAGGTTCATATTTTCCTCTTCAAGAGCTTTCCAGACAAGCTCTTTTGCATGGATTCAAAAGAATATGCCACAGGCACTCCAGAAAGCATTATTCAAGCCACAGGAAGTTAGTAACTTAAAAATAAAGAACTCTTTACTTTCTTGCCAAAGGCTGAATTTTTTCCAAGCCTAGTAGGTTAACTAAACAAGGTCTCAAGTCCAGGTTGTTCAAGACATCTTCTACTGTCTTGTATGCATCTAGAGAGTTGTATTATCTAATGGACCCATTACCTTCAATTAATGAATTGAGAATTCCTCCTTATCACCACTGTTTACCCAGGATGCAGCAGAACATGCCTTACACACATGGGACAGTGGTAAAAGCTCAGACAGCTTCAGATCCTTGACAGACAATTGCAATCCAGTCAGTATGAATTTTAAACAATACATATTGCTACACACCTACCAAGGTTTTTCTTATCTCAGGGTTTGTCCTTCTGTGAGATTTAAGTATCACATTATCATGTTGTTTAACAAAACCATGTGAGAAGATGTTGGATGAGAAGGGTCTGACTGAGCCCAGAGGGGCAAGTTGGTATTAGGGTGCTCTCTGTATAGCAGTAACTGCTTCACTGCACTGTAGGAAGAGTGGGTTTGGGTTTGAAATGCTATTACGAGTGGACACATAAAATTTTGGAGATTGCCAGTCATAATGAACAAAAACATTTAACAGCAGAGAGGAAATCATACCACCATATTGGAGTCAAACCCAGGATATAACACTTTTATGAACTCTTTGTATTTACATTAGATAAGACTAGTAGGCAGGGGAGACAATCCAAACAGATTTAGCCATAAAAACACCTGCATGACAGATCAAAACTGAACATCAAGCTTCTGAGATAGCTTTATTTTAAAATAAAGCTTAAAAACTACCTACATGATACTGAAGAGCTACCCCTTCTATGTGTAGTTGTAGGGATTTTTGTTCAGTTTGAACAATTGGTTCACTCCCACTGGATGTTATGCCATGAGAGACTGAAAAAATTAAAATGCAACAAAGAGAAAAAAAAAAACAAACTGAATCCAAGGTCTGTAAAAACTGTGGAATGCACATATTATGCACTTATGTTGCTAACATAAGTTAGCAACTTATGTCCAGGACGAGAGCTTAATTTTACAACTGCATTATCAACAAAATTCTATAAAGTTGTTAATGCATTCTGTGTTACCACTTAGGAGGGGGAGAACAACACAATCAGTCTTTCATATTACAAACCTTACCCTAAGAGTGAAGATAATTTATCCTAGTTGACTGGAACAATTTCAACTAAAATACAGTAATCCCCAAATGAAGCATTTCTGATTTGATCTTATCACTAATATTTACTGTCCCCTTGCTTTCCTCACTCTTCCCTCTCTGTGCCTAAAAAATACAGAAAAATAAAAAGGAATTTGAAAATTCAATTTGAACTGCTGTTTTGTGCTTATGGGCCAGGACACACTTGATCAGCGTTTAAGAGTCTTCTTTGCCTTATTTTATAATAGGCTTTGCACATCTCATTAAATCAGACATGTTTTATTATAGATTTTTATAAGGCTTATAAATTCATAAGTATTATAAGCCTTATAAATTTCACAAGGTTTATAATACTTTAAATGTAACTAAATTTAAGTAGGATCTTCTTTTCAAAACACACTTGTCACTGGGCTCATTTTCGACATGACACACGAGCGAAGTACCATATTAAGTATTCTTAGGCATAATGAACATCATTCTACTTCTTGTCCCAGTATCACCACTCTTACAGCTCCTACTGAGAAGTTTTTAACTGTACCAGACAAGCATCCTACAAAAGCCATGTCCCTTGTGCAAAGCAGCCAAAGTAAATATTCAGTACTGGGTAGCTAACAGATCTTTTGTTATCACTTAGGTAGAAAGAGCATACTTACTGCTACGAAGAGCATGCAGTACATGGAGAATGAAGAATGGCCAGAATAAAATGATAGTCTGGAAAAGAAAAGATCAGACATCAGTTTTCTTTCACAATATTCAGTCTGCAGCAATACTAATCTGTATTATACAAGTGAACTGGTAAAATGCAAACATGTCCATACTACTCTTCAAGGAGGCTCCCTAGGCACATCACACAGGTTTTAACCAAGAGTACAGACTTCATTACTCATCAGTGATCCTTTTCCAGAGTTAAGCTGATGTCTTAATCAGGCAGTAAGTACTGGACTTTTGACTGAAGTTTGAACAGCAAGGGAACACATGTTCAAAGACAATAATCAGGTGTCCTTTAACAGTTCATCTTGACAAATGCCAGAATACTTTAAATATAATTACTTCTTAAAAGTCCTTATCTTAGAGTCACAGTGTATGTATGAATAGAGATGACATTAATCATGCCAAAACAATTACTTGCATTTAGTCACCATCAAGAGGCAGTAGTTAACAACTCATATCTACAAGTTTATATTACATTTCTACACCTTTGTGAAATGTATGATTCACACAGACCCTGATAATTTATTATTGAAAGGTAGGGGGAAAGGCAGGAATGCAGTTTATTAACCAGTCAACTGCAAAAGATGACACTTCATGTAATATCTGTAGAAGTGACTTGGCGATCTCATTGAGAGTGTCAACACTGCCTTCAGCTCCCAAAGGATTGACAGCTGACACTGACAGTCCAAGACTCCTTTGGCCAGGTCCTCCCCTGCACAGCTGGTTTTGTGCGGAGACACAGATGTAAAATAAACACCACACACCTCTTCAGGAAAAGAAGGCAAAATCTAAAGACAATTTAGTCTAAATCAGGGAGATGAAAGAATTGTACTTGGCACTACTTTTTTCCATTTTATGCAGAGAGCCTTGTAACAGTGCTGCTCCACAGGCCACCAGCCAGGTTTCAGCCAGCCTTCCGTGCAATTTAATGACACAACCCTCCTCAGCAGTCTGGCATACAAAAACATGCCCAGCTTAATAAAGTTTCATATCTCTGCAGTCTGACCTCTACTATATCCACCAGACCCCTTGTTTTGGTGCCTCTGCCAGGCAGAGACCCCGAGGCCAGGGAAATTCCTAGTCAAAGGAAACATTTCCACTCTTTGGACTAGGAGTAACAAAGGCAGCTCTGACGTGCAGCAAGATAATGAGGTTAAAGATGCCCTGCTCAAATACCACAAAGAAGGCAATGAAACTGTCTTATGCACAAGTGAAACTGCAAAACTTCCTGAATTAGTTGGCACGTATAACATTTAGAAACTGCACCAGAAAAAGTCTACCTAGGTCTGTTTCAGAGGTTTTAGAGCTTTTTGTGTATGGCTGATTTCAAACACTGGCAACAGCTTTTGGTTTCAGAGGTACTAAATAAGCAGTCTGGAATAAAATGACTTTTGTTTCACCAACTGATATTTTCCAATTAGCTTCTTAAAAAGAAAATCTTTGCCAGTGTACTAGCTTCAGATGTTTAAAGTTCAAAACCATTAAGATTACACTGTAGCTAGACATCCCTTTTCCACTCTTGTACTCAAACACTTAATATTTCTGGGCAAGAGTCCACTATGAAAACCAACACAAGCATTGTGAAGAGCCCTGTCCTTCAAACATGTCATCTAAGAATGCAAAGCATGCTGTTCTACAGAAGATACAGAATAAGGAGATTTTGGCTCCAATGACAGTACTTTATCCAATAGGTCTGGCCATCCAATGGTTGGCCATATGATATTTCCTACAATTATTGAAAGCAACCTGTTGCCAGCTGAAGGACTTTAGAAGACTAGTAAATGATAAAAGGAAAAAATACCATTCTTTAAGTTTATTTTGAAATTCCTATACCCTTTCAAATGTGTTCTTGACTACTGGTCTTTTTTGTTTCAGGAATCTATTAGCCTAAGGTACATTAAGAATGCCTTGTCCCAGGTTGAAGATTACAAACTTTGAATGCATTCTTATCAGGTATAGATAAGTATTCTGTACATGACTGAAAATATTGTGCTTAGCACATGAAGTATTGCCAGAAATACAAATGGGACAAAGTACTAATCCAACTTGCACATTGTGCAATCCCAGTGAAATTTCTCTGCCAATACTGCTGTCTCTAGACTTCTTTAAGAAAAAGACATTTTTTAAAAATCTTAAAATCCTTTCAAAACACTAAGATTGACAATGAAAAATTTCCCAACAATTCATCAGCACATAAATAATGTCTTCCCAAAGCCTGGAGAATGTCATGTCTATCAGACCAGCCAAGCACTTGGCTTCTTTGTGATCCTACTGCAAGTGCTGGTTTGCCATGAGCCAGCAGTAAAACCGTACAGACGACTTTCCAAGTCCCTACCTTTCACAGTGAAAGAAAGGCTAACTTATCCCAACAGAATTCACCCATCAGATTCCAAAATATCCTTTACAAAATAGTCTTAGAACAATATCCAGTGAAACTGAAGTATCATGAAATAGAGCTGGCTAGTGCAGTCCTGATCTGATTGTTTCCGAAACGGCCAATTCTGACATCAAAAAACCAGTTTTTCAGAGGTCCATGTCTTTCACTTCATCAATACCTACCTCATAGATCTCTTCCTATGTCAGAAATAGGGTTTCATTTTTACAGGAAAAAAGCATAAGCTTTAATTACTTCCACTTGGACGATATATTATTCCCAAGTTAGAAAAATGCCTTAAGTAGTAACATAAAACCAGTTTCAGGTCTCAGTTGAGGTTTAAAGTATACTCCTAGTTTCCAAAGTACACAGTAGAGCTGGACATCATAAAAATGTCTTAAAACAAGGTAATTTAAGGGATGTTTTGCTTTCTTGAAACTTAGCTTTGTCATGAATTTCACATGGTTTCCAATAAAGACAAAGACAGTAAAAAAGTAAAGACACAAGACACAGTAATTTTTAAAAAGGTTCTTATAAAGTTCTTGAAAGCCCTAAGATTGACTACAATTTATTACTGTGGTTCATTACTGAATGTCTGCATTTTTAAAGAATACCTGGAAAAATAATCAAAGCACAAAATTTCTACAAGAAGCATATCAGCTGAATGATTTTATTATTTTAGCCAGGATTTCTAAGCCCAGATAAGCAAGACTAAGAGAGATTGCCTTGGAGGACTTGACACTGACAACCTTCTATTACTTTCCATGCACAAGGCCAGCTTAGCCCAGGGAGCAGAGCCAGCCTGACAGGTTATGTTTCTTCAATTACTAGGAAAATTGAACATAGTACACAGCACATAAAAGGATTATTTTTCTTGGACTTTGACATGCACAAGAAAGTGCATGTTTTAAGTAGCAAGTTCTGCTTGGCATTATTTTGTAAAGTACATGACTTCTTAAGTGAATTACTGCACCCTGCAACTCAGTAAACAAGCTTGATGTCTTGTCTTCAATTAATATCTTCACATGAACACCTGAATGTGCAGAAACTTTAAGAGAAATGTAGGAATCTGTCAGGGAAATTAACAGCCTTGGGAAAGACAAGGCTAGAGAACAGCTAAACACAGATGGTACAGTGGAGCATTAAATGGTGAGAAATTACAGTAAACAACAGTAGAAAGAGATATTACACACAAAAGGGCATCCTGTGGTTCTTCAATAAACCTAGCTGAATGATAAGGAAATCTTCCCAACCTTACTACAGAATTATGAAATGATCCCTTGGAGAAAAACAGAAGGCTCAGCAAAACATTATGCACACTCCCATGTCAAAGGAAATAAAATACACCCAGCTGGATTAGCCAGCATGTCCTTTCCATCTTCAAGTTCCCTGGATTCTCCCAGTCTGACTCAAAGCTTCCATGACATTTGTGTTACCCATTCCATGATCTGGAGAGGAATAAATGCCAGAATGCTGCAGCTCAGCATGCCTGTGTTGAGTAAGCCAATGCTTGTGACAAGTAAGCCACATGCTTGTCTCTGAAATATTCCTAGTATTTCAGTGCCACGCTTTAAAGTCCTAGTTCTACACTTTAACACCATTCTTTAAAGTCAGTTTTCTATGCATTCAGCAATAAAGTTGTTCTCCCAAGATTCACTCTTTCCTCATATGCTGGACTTGCACCACTACAACTTACAAGATCAGTGTGGGGTGTGAGTTTTGAGGACTCTGAAATTAAGCCCTTTTGTCATTACTGAAAAGAAAAGTTGAAATAAACACAAAAGCAGTTCACCTACTGAACAGTATCAGGAACTACTCAGAACCTCATGTTCCCAATTTCTGCACTTTCTTCCTTGTCTGACAGTAATTATACCCACACTTCAGTACAAAGCCACACACTTACACATAGGAAAACGCTGCCAGAGTCTTTCCAATTCATTAATCCTTCTCTGGAAATTTTTATTGACAATTTTTTCAACATGAGACCTAACATTTAATAGTAAGTATCTTGCACAATTCCATTATCATATCTCAGGTGAAGGGTGGATCCACTCAGCTCAGCTTTATGCAGTGGCAGATAGTGAGGAAACTTCCAATGTAAGGTAATGACACATAATACACATGATTTGATACTGTGACCATATTTTTGCAGACTTTCCACTTTTTTCCTTTTGCAGTCTATCATACACAATTAATTTTCCCTGCTTATCCTACTGACATGAACCAAATCTAACAGGTTTTAAGAAGAGATAGCTATTTACTTATTTCTAATCACCTTCCTAACCACCAGCCTTTGAAACAAACACTGCTGATTGTCCAAGAAACAGGGGTATAAAGTAACTTTTCCTCAAGCTCAGCATCAACATGAAGTAGTTTTAATTAGCAGTAGAGTACTGCAAGGGTTGTCTTAAGTGCTAGATTGACCAGATTCCGAAGCTGGTTAAAAGCTTCTGCTGGCATGATCTGATGGGAGTTTCTTTCTTTATTCTCTAGGAATTGAAGAAATTAGCTGATGACACATTCAGGTGTGCAGATATTCTGTAAATTTTATTTGAACAAAAGTATTACACACTGATAGGACAACGTAGCAGAGCAATGACTACCTAAACTATCTATTTTGCATCTGACAGGAGAAGTTGATATCAGCAGCTACCAGGGGAATAAACTTGATTGTAAAATAACCAGTATTAAAAAAATTTCATACCGTTACTGGATTTTTTTTTCTTTTAAAATAAACAGCAGTCAATCTGCACATGAACTTCCAAATTTTATTTATTTTAGCAAAGGAGCAAGAAGTTACCAAATCCTGTCATTTATGCCATATAAAAACACGTACATTTTGAGCTTTCAATATTCCAAAGTCCAACAAATTTCCATGCTGCAATTTCCTCATGAAAATTGCAGAACTATTACGAAACAAGTTATCTTTCAACAGTTCTGATTTTATCATTCCATTTAACTCAATGCACAAAAGGAAAGTTTAAGTTTCCACTACATTTCCAGGTAGCCTCCTCCAGTAGGGAAGAAAATAAAAATTAGGACTTTGTTTACTTCTCTTCATTGTAATTCCATCTCAGGAAATAGTAAAAGTGAAAATGGCATCAAGGGGTACTCAACCAACATTTCTAAAGACTTGTAGTTTGCTCTCACTTGCACTAGATCACTCCTGTTCCATTTATTGTGTCTGCATAATTTACCCACAATACGTTTTTGACTGGCAGTAGTGTTATTTTTCATAAAGGGAATGAAGACAGAAAATTATAATCTCTCTTAAATCAGGGATTTATATGCTATTCCTTCTTTAAGGAACTGCTTTGGGTAAGAAGTACTTGACAAGTATGCAGAACACATCCTTCAGCAGATTCTTATAATCTTCAAAGGGGAAAAGGAAAGGAGGCAGTAGGAGAACACTAAAGGGGATACCTGTGCCTGCAGTACCATGTGGTTGATACAGTTATACACACCCCAAGTTTTATCATATGAGACTTCTTCCTCCTGTTACCTTAGATATAAGTTTTGCAAACCAGTGAAATTCTGTGAATACGAAGATGCATCTACCTGCTTGGCTGGCCACAGCTAGCTTCTAAATAATTTTCAGGATGCACTGAACACAGGTACATATTTTGATTTCAAATGACCTTAAGCATGATAAGCTACTGAAACAGATTTCAAGCCCAGCTTGGTCTGAAAACCATTAAAAGGGGAAGGGTTCTAGTTTCAGTCACGAAAATGAATGTTACCTATCACTACTCAAATTCACAATTCACACTAAGGCAAAGGAGATGTAAGCTCAGAAACAAGATCCAGATTGCAGAACTGCATCTCATTTGATTAGAGCATGTTCATTTTTCAGATTCAATTCTCCCTACCACCAGTAAGTTGCATTTGCAAAGGCAGCTCCTTTTGCTCACAGATCAAGTACAGCCCCATTTCAACACACACTGCCAACCTAGAAGCTTCTAAGGCTTAAATATTTAAAGGCTTTTATTCACTACCATGGCTCATTTTTCCTTCCATGTAAAATTATATATAGTTGCCCTGACTAAGCTCCTTCTCAAACTTCTCAAAGGTGATGAATAATTTCAATAGGTCTGTAGGTGTTCCCAAACCAGCCACGTTATATCTTGAATAGGAATGGCATAAGGATGAAACCAGTGCTGAAGGAAAAGGCTGCACTATCTGAACAGTAGTACATGTGTGGACTTCTATTCCTTTCAAATGCCTTGGTATCCAAGCTGCTTCAGCTGTTTTTTGTGGGGTCTTTTTACATGTACATTTTCAGAAGTGAAAACTAGTAAATCAAGCCCCTAATGAAAACTCCTATACATAGAAATTTCAATAGTGTAGAGCACTTCACAGGTTGAAAGCTCCATAAAAGAAATAATCAGTGCTATATACAACATACCAGTATGCCCTTAGTAAATACATAAAAAGTCTCTGGCACGTCAAATTTCTGATTCATGATGCTGATGGAAACTGCCAGATGAGAAGTAATCCATTTAGTTATGCTTGAATCATTAAGTGCAGTTTGGTTTTCAACAAAGCTTTAAGAAGTTTCAAAACAGAATATTGGTACATTCTATAAAAGCCAAGTAATTTTAATGCAAAATAATACTTCGCTATAGAAATACTCCCAGTACTGACAGGCAGGGAGACAGATAAGGAGAGGGACAGACAGGTCATTTAATAGAGATGGGTTAAGTTAAAGTGAATGTTCAGACTCTTGACTTAAGTTTAAAAATTCAAAGCAAACCAGTTGCTATCTAATGAAACAAGGGGAAAAAAAAAAGCATTCATTTAAATAGAAGTAAATAATGCATAAGCCTTGGAAGTTTTGCAAAGGTTTTTTTGGCTTGTAGTTGTTTTTTGTTTTAACACAGTTACAGTTTTGAAGGGATAACATAGAAAAGACAACATGAGAGTTTCACAAGTTGGTTGAACTCCAAACAAAGTTATATGGGTTAGTCCCATACCAGCCGTCTGGCAGGGGCACCCTGCTTCTGGGAACTGCTCAGGGATTTAACGGCACTCACAGCTCATGCAGGGCTACAACCAGAGAAGGAGATATGAACAAAGCTGACAAATTCTTGGCAAATGATTGGTAAAGGGCACCACCTTGGCAATTGTGTTGAAATAAGTTATCAATGTCAAAACAGTCAGCTCTAATTCCTAAAAACTTCCTTTGAAGACTACATTTTGAACTTGCAATGGCAGACTACACACAGCTTGTTTTGAGCGCAGTCAGCATAGGAGCAATACATCACCTGAAGCAGAGAACTATTTTTTCCTTTAGACAACTGAGTTGTAATATGAATCTGTACATTAGTAATACAATTATAATTATGAACCCTGACAGCTGCATTATCCATTACCATAAACAGAAAACTGACAGACTGAAATTAGAGAGCTACAAATACCCAAAGTTAAGTTTAACTTAAAAGGAAGTGTTGCACACACATACACATCCTTGCTAGCTGTGCAAGTAAGCTTTTGGGAGCCAAAAAAGCTCAGACTGCACAGAGTGTCCCTGAAGTAGCAGCCTCCTACAATATGGTGTAATATTTACCACTTCAGGTTCAAAGGTTTAATTTCTATGCATGTGCTTAGTGAGGTGACAAATAATCTAGGAAGAGCCGTTTCCTGGATCTGCTTTGTCATGAGATTTTCAGTGTTGCTCCCAACCCAGAACTTTGAACTTTTAGGTCCCACTGCAACATCCATACTCAGCAAAAGGAGCTAAAAAAAATATCTAACAAAAATGTCTAGAAGTTAGTTATTGCATTTATGTGACAAAGCTGCGCTGCTCAGCTAAAATGTAGTACATAATGTTTTCAAGAAAAATTTGCAGTAAATTCAGAAAGCCTAAGCAGTTAGATAAAGGAGAACAATTATATATAGGGAAAAAATATTACACTGTACAAGAATTTGTACTGAGGAGAATTAGTTTGACCAGTGTTAAAGCAACAAGGCACAACAAACTGCACTGCAAACTGCAACCAAATTTAGCATCATTAGAAGAGAAGGCCACTATCAAGCTGTGAGAACATGCCAGCATTCAGTTTATTTTCTGAATATTCATAACATGCTCTGTTCCTCCTTCATATTCACCTGTCCCATTAAAGGAAAATGTGGATTTTTGAAAACAATAAATAAGGATTTTGTTCTAACTTCATTCTAAAGCTCTGAAATATTAAAGCATGTTCTCCAAATTTGAGTCATGTTAAAAACATGACTCAAACTTCTGCTACAAAAGGCCTTAACAACAAATTCCTCATAATATATACTAGAGAAGATAACTACAGCAGCCACTTTAAGTACATCCACTGTCAGTACTCATTTGCAGATCACCCACACTACTGCTATGTGTTCAGAAGCAGAGGTAAAACAAAACAGGGTATGTATGCACAGAAGCACCGCATGTACTCTTAACTGCTCAGTTACACACTTGCCACCATACCTACGACTGTTTGCTTAAAGGGCTAGTCTTTCAAAGGACAGTTTAGACATTTTTTCACATCCTTCACTAGAAAAGATCCAGACCTTTGCTTCCCACTCCCAGTTTTGCAGTGTACTGGCTAAGGAAGAACATGTAATGCTTACGGCCTCCCATCTGTTCCATGTCTAAGAGCAGGATACTTAAGCACTTTACACTCCTGGAATAAAAAGGCTACTTGATTTACGTGATGAGCATAGATCCCTGATAAGTGTGTATAATTGCCTGACTTTCTCCATTTTAAAGGGCATCAAATAACTGGGGAGTGAGATGTTTGCTACATGCATCTTCTTGCCCTAATGAATACTGCCCCCTCCACTTTTAGAAACAGAAATCTGAACTGTTTCCTTGTACACCGAAACTGCATTATGGAAGTAATATCAACATATCAGTTCCAAAATGTGAAATAAGGTTTGGAATTGCATTCCTAAAGACGAAGTTTTATTATATTTTTTAAAAAACCCCCAAAACAGGACCCAGCAATTACCCAGGTTTGAAATTCAGTCCAGATTTTTCAGTTGCAGTACAAAAGGACAATAAAATTCCATCACAAGGGGACATCTGGCATTTATAAGATCCAGGACTTATACACAAATGTAACAGAAAGCCCTCATATCTGCATCTCAAAAGAAGAACCAAAACAAGCCAGCAATACCTCAACAGTACATGTTTTAAGAGACAGGAAGGCCTCCAAATCTACACCTTAAATGACAGCTCAATAAATAAACTTCAGAGTAAAAGTTAGTGAATTGAAGGTTTCAAGAAATTAAACCATATGTTGACCCTTCTCCTTTTAACTCATGGTAAGGTACAGCTGGAGAGGCATAAAAACAAAATGCAAATGCATTACAGAAGGTCAGCAATTAGAAAGAGCTTTTCCAGCCTCCCAGGGGCTCATGCTTAGTAGCAAAGCTCAGCGAGGAGAGGTAGTATCCAGCCACAGAGGATCTTACCAGGCTTAGTAAGAAGCAAGACAAGCCCTTGAGTCCATGAGACACACATCCAGTGGTGCTGAGCAAGGCAGATGATGCCATGAAGAGGCTGTCGAGATACCTCTGAAAAGCCATGCAAAGGAGCCAGTGTGTCCATCCAAGGGTTGGAAAATGGATGAGTATTCCACAGGGCTTTCTCAAAACTCCACAGCTACCCCCGCATTAATGAAATATTTAAACCATTCTTGCCAATCACTGTAACATCTCCACAGTCTTCAAGATGATGTGGACATTATAACAGTAGAAGGAAGGTAACTCAAAAGATATGATCTTTTAGGAGAAACAAAAGAAGCCAGCATATTTATTTTCTGGAATAACTTAATCCTTTTTATGGTGACATTTTATAAAGACTTTTTTTTTTTTTTAAAAACAGCTCTCACCATCATTGGTATAAAAATACTTATCTCGCGTTAATCCAAAACTATGAAGAATAATTTTATAACAATAACCAGGTATCTGAGTTGATTCTTAAGCTTGTATTCACTAAGTGGATTTGTCCCGGTTAGTCTGTTTCAGAGATATCCACTATGGCACAATAGAAAACCGGGAATAGGCGGAAGAAGAGGAACACATGCCTCTAAATAAAAGGATTTTGCTTTCAAGGGCTGTCAATTCAACACAGCATTAGCAAATTTGTGTTTCCTTACTGAATACAGACATTGTAAATTTACTTTTTTTTTCTACACGATTACTGCAGGAAATTATTTTAAAACAAGAAAATTAGAAGAAGTACATTCTAAAGCTTTGAAGTTCCAGGGAGGCATCATTTGCATGAACACTAACTAGTACTTTATTACATCCTAGTATATTATCATCCCTGTGAAATAATTCAGCAGACACTGAGTAAGAGTACAGCATACTTCATGCCACAATACTTATTTTTAACATTTTGTGGATAAAATGTGTGTTTAAATAGTATCAGATTCAATACACCTGACCTTTACACAAGGCTTTAAAATGCAGTTTGTACTGCCAAGCTTATAAAATTATATATATTTATACCCACTCACCAAAGTGACAGCACAATCCTAAATTAAGTCCTAAAAATACTGTAAGCTCTATATAGCACCTGCTACATTGTTTGAAAATTAAATAAGACTAATTCAAATATTCTTTAAAACACACACAACTTGTCAATATCACAAGTTTGGTTTGGGCGTTCTTCATAGATTTTGTAGAGTTTTTGCTCAGTTTTGACTCTTTCTCTGCTGGGAAGGCTTAGGAAGCTTTATTTGATTTTGTTTTCATTTTTATTTCTTGTAGAAAGAACTTAATAAAACCGGAAACACCTATTATCATTTCTCAGTTCTCAATCGCCTCAAAAAAATATCAACAGAACCTTTATTTAAATATTTAAATTTAATCTTTTTGAGATTAAATTTTACAACCAAGAGGAAATGCTACTTCTTTGCTTAAGATGATAACTAACACTGACCTTTACCAGGTTCAGGTCCATCTAGTCAAGTGTGTTCCCTGGATTCTAGATTCTGCTTCCTGCTTGAGATTACAAATGCTGTTCTACACAAAGGCAACCAATGCTGAATTACCAATTCCTGATTGCCAAAATTAGTTGGGAGCCACGAGATAATACTGCCACATGGTTCAGTACATCCCAATGATAAAGAGTCAGAAGGCACACTATCACTGTCTTGAAATCTTGAAGCACAATGTATTTCAGAATAACTGAACAAATACCATATAAAGTTGTCTCTTTTTTCCCCTCTGCCAGATGCTAAAAAATAAGTCTATTCCAGAGCAATCAAGTGTCTGCATACTAGAGGAAAAGAGCAGCTTCTGATGTTCTCCTTTGTTACTCTACTAGACTCTCAAGCCTCACTGTTCACACACTCATTTCAGACAACCAGCAACTACAGCAAAGTATACTCACCAGAGGAATACTGAAATACTAATTCAGAGCTGCTGCGGAACAGCTGTGGTTTCTGTTCAGTCTTGTGGATGCAGGAAAGCTAACAAACAGGACATATGCCAATCTGCCATGGACAGGTTAGAGCAGACAGATTTGGAAATACGCCTTAGTTAACAATAACCAAGGGAGAAGCTATCGTGTGTCCTATCTACCTACTTCTCCTTGAGAAATGTGGGTGTTTTGCCAATTCACTCAAGGCCAGGCAAAGGTATACAGCGGAAATCCAGAAGAAAATTAAGAGGAGCAAAAATGAAAGCTGCAAAAGCCAAAGAGATTAGCAAACACTGCTTACTCACATCACACTTTATCAGGGTTATAGCCTGGCACACCTACCTATTTTACTGAGCCTTGCTTTGCCTATTTGAAAGGGGAAACAGCCAACTGACTAGTCATCATCTTTATAGGTGCTAAGGAAAGTACCCTAAAGGCAATTTAGCAGCATTAAAGTATATACCAGTACACTAAAAGTGGCTTGCTAATTGAAGCACCAGTGACAACAGAACACCATGACTTTGATCTTTCTTCATTTGTAGACACTAAAACTTGCGCTTCTATATCAAATTTAATTTTCTGTAACTAAAACAAGCCAGGTCAGGCATCTTTACTGAGTTACTGCTCTTAATATTT
The DNA here is from genome assembly GCF_017590135.1 of Pyrgilauda ruficollis. Classification (NCBI taxonomy): domain Eukaryota; kingdom Metazoa; phylum Chordata; class Aves; order Passeriformes; family Passeridae; genus Pyrgilauda; species Pyrgilauda ruficollis. The sequence continues at coordinate 5,741,063 of NW_024523822.1, read as the reverse complement.
ATTTAGAAGGAATACTACACAGCTCTACACAAAACCAGCTGACAGCAAACCGAGCAACATCTCCATAAAAGCTTGAGATGGCATTTCAGTACAAGCCATTCACCTCAGGAAAGTGCCATTCAGTAGCACCTTGCAAGCTCCTGTGTCTAGCTTAAATTAAATGACAAACACTGCCTGAGGAATGGATTGCCTTACAATGAGGCACAGAAAAAAGTCCATGTTAATATTTAACTAGAATTTTTTTTTATATAACCAGTGATTGTTATGCATATTTTAGAGATGTTTAAGTGCTACAAACTTGGATGTATATGTGCCCACTCTTACATGCATCTTTCAACACACATGAATCCAATCTACTAAGCACACTACTGTGTTTGTGATCCTCTGATTACTGCTGCTGGCTCAGCAAAGCAAAGTGCATACATACTATAAAAGTTGTCAAGGAGAGCCCTAAGGTATTTAAACCTGAAAAGGACTGCCTTCAACATGATGTATAGCAAACAAGATGCTTCAGTCCACAAAAACTGTTTTATTAACCTCAGGTTAGAAAAGTGAAACTGTTATAGATAACTAAGTAGTTCTTGGCTTTTACAAATTATTATTAACGATTTTGATATAGTACAGTTTATAATCCCATTTAACTGCTTTTGATATAGTATAATTTGTCACTTTTTTGTGGCCAATGCTATGGCCCCTATGTAGCTTGTATTTTCAGAACATCATTTATAGATGATATTTTAGTTTGTGAACAGTGTGATAAACATACATTACAGTTTTAGCTTTCACAAGATATTAACTTTTACAGAAGTAGCTGCAGCTGTGAAATAATAACTAAGGCTTCTATTTTTGTAACTAAGTGACAATAATGAGAATAATTCAGATATATTTGTAAAACAGCTAATGTTGATTGAAAGTACTTGTGGAAATAAGTAAAACTGTCTGCATAGTCAGGTAATATTCAAGGAATGGATGTGATAAGGACTCCTGCCATTGACCCTTCAACTGTTGATAACTGTCACCTGCTGAAAACACGAAATGGGGGGGCCATGGTGAGGAAGTGACACGTGACTCTCAAGAACACAATATACATTACTGCATGTACTCTAAAAAGCAAGTCAAGGGTTGAACAAAGCTAAAGAATTCCCAGAACATGTGAGTTCAAATAAATGTTTGAATATGTATAATTTTTATGAATATGTATTTGACCAATGCAATGGGAAAGGTATATAGGATGAGCTGTTACAATTAAATGGTGTGCCTCTAGCTACACCTATGCACCCAGCACTGTTTACTGTCCCTTTTATCCCTTATTAAACCTTTTAAAAAACTTTTGAAGACTGAGACTCATTTATCCTTTCCGAAATTAACTGTAATTCATGGGTACTTTACTCATTTAGACAATCAATCCTAAATCCATCAACTTATATTCCCAGTAAGGTAAGCGTGTATTGTAACGCTGTTGCTGCCACTGAACAATAAAAACGAATTACTGTTTTTCTCTCATGCCCCCATGTTACCACACTGTAAACATATGCAAAGAGTTGGAAACATCAGATTTACATGAAACAGTACTGGAATACAATATGCAGTATGTTTGCCTAAAACATTCTCAGCTTCCAACCATAAAACTTACGGGCTTCCAGAAACAGGCTGTTTTCTTGAGGTTAGTCTTCCAGAAATTCCTGCAAGTGGTTTGAACCCATGCTGAACCAAACATACACATCCCACTACTATAAAGAACTTAAACAGCTTATTCCTTAATCTTCATGTGGGAAAAAATAAACTACTTCAAATGTTTCTTCTTCCAGTTTTACTGTTAAGGAGGAAATGGAAGCACTGATTGATTACCTCAGTTCTGCACCATTTCCAAAGTATACTTTAGAAGCTTCCATCTTACACCTATCTCTTCAACACACACACACACACTTATTCTACTTCAGAACAAGAAGTCTAATCTACCAAGGGATGCTCCATACTGAAGCTATTTTATACTTTTGATTAGTAAAAAATCGTAAGAAAAAACGAGAAGGGAAGAGATAACCAATCACAAAATACAATATGAATAATGGAAGCATACAAGGAATTTTTACACTGTTCTCATTGTTTTCAATGAAACAATAAAATATTAGTTTGTCTTTTTGACTGTACAATCAAGCATGAATCTTTAAAAACATTCAAATGCAACCTCAAGTTTTAGTACCATAGAGGAATAATAGGTTCAATTTAGAATGTATAATTTTACATGCAACACTATGACTGTCCTGTTTTCATTCTTCCTTTACATTTCTACCTGCCTATTTAATCTGTGCCAACAACAGCAGATGGTACTAGGTGTGCCACTAAAAATTTTGTCAGCTGATGTAGAAATTAATCTCTGGGTTACAGCTTGAGAGACTACTGACCTCTTCCAGCTTCCTGTAAAAAACTCCCTGCAATCCACCTCTCTCCTCTTAGTGGGCTATTAACTGAAAGGTTAATGCCCTTGGGCACTTGGCCTCTGAGTGGGCACAGGGCCCAAGACCATGAGAAACCCCAGAAGATTTACCGGATCACTGCATCCAGGTCATACACCTCTACAGGACAATATCCAACTTTAAGCTATGCTATGCTTCTTTGATCCCTTGCTAACTTATTATTTAGAGCTTCCTGTGCATGCAAAAGCCTCATCTGATAGCAGAAGCCCCACAACCAAGTACATGCTCAAGTGAGCACTTCAAGGCAAGCTCTGACCAAAGAGGAGAGCCCTCTCACATCATTCTACAGAGGAAACAGCAGCAACAGAAAAGGGAAACATGACAGCAGTAGGAAATACAAACATAACAGCTGATCAGTTAAGAGATGACAAAAAAAATCTTGCTTCCAATATAGAAGTCTGAGACATCAAAACACAGGGAAGAATGCAAGATACGCAATCACGATGCCATTGTTCCCCCATTCTACTCTCCTACACAAAAAACCTACTTTTCTTTTGTTTAATCATAAGCTAACTCCTGTTTTTCCAGCATCCCCAAAACCCAGAAAGACTATTTCAGGACCATTTCAGTCATCACAAGCAATTCAAATTTTCTCCACACGCCTCTTTACACTTAAGAAGCTCTTTTAGACTCCTGAAGAAGTTAAACCAAATACTTGGAGTTGGCTGGCACTGGCTCTGTGGGACATAGCAGCTTCCCTAAGAAGCCACCCCTGTATCCCCTGCCACACGTACCCAGTGCTGTTCTCCTGCCTATCCATGCACTTGCTCCTCTACCACCAACAGCCACTCACATTTCATCAACATTTTCCTAAGGCTACTGAAAAATACCATGCTACTGGAAAATTATAGAGAACACATGCCAGAAGAGCAAAGAAGCACACAGGACAGTGAGTATAACTACACACATCTACTTAAAAACTACACAAAGAGAGATGTTCTAACTAAGATGGTATACAGAACTTCTGGAAAAAGAAGTCTCTGTAAATGCATGGTCACTCAAGCCATTCAGTTTATTCTGAGCATTCTTCTAGCATTTCCAGCAGCACTCAAACACTGAGTTTACAGCAGAACAACTAAAGTTTGAAGTATCAGGGGCTTTATTCTTGTTTCCACAGTATCTTGCTGCAATTGAACTGGCAGTTCTAAGTATTTAAGAATTTAAAATTCTTAATAATGGGAAAAATTGACAGAGTGACTTTAATAGACCTCCATACATTTAAATGGATGAAGTTTTTGTTTGCTTTCATGCCACAACTAAAACATTTCATTTGCTGTTCTACATCCAATTTCTAAGGCAGATTTCAAATTCTTCTCTTTGTTGGGATGCAAACATTTTAGAAACAAATAAAAGCAAACTGACACAGAAAAAAAAGACAATCTCCCATAAGCAGAAACAAACACTTAATTAGACATTTATCTATATATTAATATAACAAGCTTTCACAAATTGAAAAAAAAAACAAACCAGGATCTAGACACAGTTTAATTTTTAAAATTCATTACAAAAAATTTATTCTAGGAGAAGCACAAAAACTGCAGCAGCATTACCAAACTCATTGCCCCAGGTTAACAAATATGTTATGCAACCAAGTATACAAGGTTAGTCAGACTCACCTTCCCTCACTGATTTTTGCTTTGTCCCCATGGCAAGTGAAGTTCTCAATGTAGCCCAGGCTGCAGTTGATCCGTGTCCAGTCGGGCTGGCACACAGCAATGAAGTGAGGACGCAGTCTACCTATGGAGTACTTGGCAATGTCTGTCAACGACTGGCTAGCAGCTGCCCCAAAAATGAACGTCCCAATGCCTTTGTAAATAGTGGCTATGTAGTTATTTCTGACAAACGAATTTGAGTGCAAATTATTATAAAAGACCGAGAGAGTCTCTCCTACGATTATCTGAAAAAGAAATAAGGAGAACAAGTTAAAGATAATAACATTAAAACAAAAGTATTGTGCTATTTTTGTTAATACTCACAGTTTCAGAAACTATTTTTTTATAAACATTAAGCTGCAAATTTAAGTTTTCCAAGAGTCAGCAGTAACCATGTCCAAACATTATAAACACTTCCACACAGAAGAGAAACACCTTTTTCCTTTACCCTTCCTCATGTTGAACTTAATCATATTATTTTCAGAATACTTATTAAAACAAAGCCTTCTCGGAATAACATTTAACTGTATTACTTGGTATGGCCCTAATTAGAAACATTTTTTCCTGCATAACTTCACTTTACATTGAGTCTTCAACTAACTTCTACCGAGTAAAATTTTTCAAAGCTTGTTAGGTTTTTCATGAAACCAGAAACTATTCTGAAGGGCTGAGACTTTATATCCAGATCTGAAAGGCCAGATGTTTCAACCAAGAAATTTCCTATTCCTCAAGAGAATTAAATCCTTTGGGGAGAAAAGAAGACTAATGGGGGTAGGGAAAGACAGGTCTTATTGAGGCCTTTCCAAGAATTTTTCACCCTACTTGTCCAAGATACATGTATCAAGTGCTGGAAAGAAAGCAGATCTAATTTCTTGCAACTTCATCTTTGGCAGAAAGTAAGTTTTTCCTTATGCCAGATACAGAACTTCACTCCAGATAATCTGAATATTGAACCAGTTGGTCCGATTCTCTATAGAAAGGATCAATTAATACAGATGATCAGATGTGTGGAGGACTGGATGTACATATGTAAAGTTACCTTGAAAATCATGTAAAAATTAAAATTATGGCTCTGTCACTTGAGATGCTGGGTCCTGGATCCCAGCAAAGCAGAGCTTTGGTGAATGAAGCCATTACTTAGACCCTGCCACCCAGGCACATGGAGTGACAGCTTGTCAAAGGCTTTGCACATGGAGGCAAACAGACAATACTGCCACATGGGCGACAATAATGAAGCTTTACACTCTCCACCATACTCAAACACGGGCTGAAGCAGAGAAATACCAGAACATGGACTAAAGCTGAGAAAGTCTTCAGTAAAGTACACAGACACATAATCCAGAAAGTAACCTCTTAAGTAAGATGGCTGAGCACAAATAGCCACACAGGTAAATAATTAATCCCTCTCAAATAATACTGCTGCAAAACCTGCAAGAAGGTCACTTATCTCAGGTACCAAAAAATTAGTTGATGTCAGTGCAATTACTACACTGGACAGTCATCAAAGAATATTCCATCTTCAATAATCTGACTAAGCACTGAGTAAAGGACATCAATATTTGCTTTTACCATCTGATTATGAAGCAATCTTGACAGAAAATCCTGATTTCACAACTAAAAGATATTCCCTGATGTTGCAAAAGAAACTTAGTTAGCTGAATATTCATATGGGCTCAAATAGAGATTGGATTAATCCAAAGGGAATACATCCATTAAAAAACTATATTTAGTGGAGCCTTTTCTGACGCAGAAGGTCCCTGAGCTGCAAATGGCTGGTAGCCAAGTACTCAAGGCAATACATCAATCTTCCCATGCTCTATTCTCTTCTTCCTCACTCAGCTGTTTTAGCTGCTCTAGAAATGAAATAAGCTATATGGGCTTCAGTTGTGACCAAGCACTGATGCTCTCAGGTAATACTGACTACACAAAGGTAGTAACAGGGTGAAAAAAAAATAGTCTTATCTTAAAGGCAGGATCTTCAGCATAAGCCACTTGCCAGTTAACAAAACACACAAACCCTCCCCCCACCCAAAATTTCATCTGCTTCAGAAGCATTTCTGTGAGTTTTTGAAGCAGCTTTTCCAAGAATAGGGAAACCAGACAAGTCACAGCTTCAATTCTCAGAACATATTTCTACACTTGCAAAAAAAATTCAACCCAAAAACAAATATGAGCTGAAAATTGACCTTCATGCTGATACCTTGATAAAAATCCATGCAGTCCCTATGGAAGGCAGAGTTAGATTATCATAATACCCCTCCTGACTGAAACCCATTGGCCCAGAGAAACAGCTGGTCAATACTAAGGATTACCTTTAGCTGTGCCTTTTCATTTTTGGCTCCTAAATGTACTTGGATAAATATTTACACACTTAAAAATCTTATTTGGCATAAGAAATTTTTAACTCTGCTCAAAGCATGGCTCTGATGAGTTTGGATGCTGCCCAACAGAACCATCAGTGGAGACTGCATCTTTTTAGCACATCTGGACAGGGATCTTGAGGCCCCTGTGGAAGGGCCACTGTAGGCACTGCAGGGCAGTCCCATCAGACTTAGGACATGAAATGGGTAACTGAAGAGGTCCAACTGCCCCCTCTGCTCATGAGGACACGTGCCAGCTATTTTTTGTCCCAGCACTGGTATTCTTCCAGAGGCCATTTGCACTCCACATAGTCAAGGAAAGCTGCTGTTTTCTGCCAGGCTAAGAAATTTCACCAGCTGATCCTGGCTCAGACAAGCCACAAGAGGTGGCAACAGACCAGGCAGCAGGACGTCAACTTTTGTCCATACATAGCAAGATATTAGGTTAGTTCAGCTGACAGCATATAATTAAATATTAGGGATAGAGAGTCTCTATGTGCTTGAGACAGTTCAGCTGACCTAGGAGTTGTGGTCAGAGAGAGATCCCAAACTGGTGGTCACAAGAGAATCTGTCCAGCTCACTGATCTGGTGTGAAGAGGAGGAAAGAAGAAAAGTACCCTGTTTTCAGCCAGGTTAGGTGCAGTATGAAAGCAAGCCCCTGCAGTAATTTAAATACAAATGGGCACAGAGTTTTATCCTGACCTTCAGGGAAATATCCAGGGCAAAACTCCACACCTACTTATTCTTTTTATTCTATTTATGCTTTTGACAACATCTGACTAGAAACCATAATCTTTCTTTTAAATAGTCTAGTATCTGTTGTTACACTTCCACACACAGAAGTATTCCCAAAGATTTTGCGGCAGATAAAAAATACTGACTTAATAGGTCATGCACAATGATATTCTGAAACTAGCAGATCCTGAAATAAAAAGACTTGTGACAGTTGCAACACATTAGTGTCATTTTCAACAAATATGGTAAAATCTCTCAGATTATAGAATTAAGCCACCATAGTTCTAAGGTTCTAAGGTATTATTTTTCTGTTCTATAATTCTATCTGTTTGACTTCAGTTAAAGAAAACATTTTAGTTATTCTTGCCAGACCACCATTTCTACTGCTTTAGCACCTGGCCTAAGGACATAAGGTTAAGAAATCTTACAGAATAGTTTTGTAAACCTGTATTAATAGATTACCCCTCCTCCGTCTTCCCCACCCCCACTGAAATCAAAAGCAATGAAGAAAAAGTTTAACTTACAACAATTACACTGAAAGGAATAATTATTCCTGCTAACAATTTGTAAGAAATGGTGTCCTCTTTGTATGGATACCGGATGGATTCATCACTACAGAAAACGCCTCTCTGGAAGGGGGTACGTCGTGAACTGAGAATTGCAAAAGGCAAGCCAGCTGGCAAAAAGGAATACAAAATACATTACAAAACCAAAACAAACTGGCAAAGATCATACCCCCACATTTCCAAAGAGAAGTGCATAAAGAGGAATGGGCATGCAGGAAGTTAGAAGGTTATGCACTTCCCTTGGCCAGTGACTACTGCCTTGACTTTGTAGCTTCCAGGAAGGATTGCTGAATGAAGGAGAGCAAGGCAGGATTCCTCTCATCTTCATGCTTGTGGCACTTCAAGTGTGGAAGAATGCCAAAACCATGACTGAGTAAATAGTTCAGTGACAACCACAGAGGTGCTCAATCTGCTGCTACGGGTACAATTATCAAATTTTTCTTTATATTCCAGTGAGCAACAGTTGCCCCGGTACACCTTCTCTGGACAGCTCTACAAGTCAGAAAAGCATAAACTGCATTTCATGAAAGCAGAAAAGGAGGTACTTTCAAGGGAGTGCAAGTGCAGAGGGAATATTTGGGAATATGGAAAAAAGGAAATTACACATGCATGTGATTCTCTCACTTCCTCACACACTGGGCATGTTCCTAGAATGACCTACAGCCTCAAGGAATGGAGATTTTATTCCAATCTCTTCCACCAAAGAGGATGCCTTTGGCTTAATCTAATACCTACAGGACATAAAACTAAGCTGCATAATGCTGCATGCTATTGCACATCAAGGTACCCACAACACAAACCAAAATTAAGTCATTTGAACAGCAAAGGTTTTTTCAAAAAATTCAACACAGGGTGCAAATTACCATAAACTGACAGAATCCCATTTCTATTTCCCTCTATCCTTAATGCACATACAACATCTGCACAATCTGTTTGTGTACAGGGATGAATACTCTTGGAAAGAAATGGCTGTATGGAAAACAAGCGGTGGAGGACTACAAAGAATGTTTAACAAAAAAATAAATAAATGTCTTTAGCTTAGGCATGTAGAGCCCAGTAGCATAAAAGCCCTTGACTTTATGCTATGACATAAAATTCAGTTGTGCTGCACATAAAATGCACGCCACTTTAAAGTTTTAAACAAAAATTATCTGGAGGAGACACTCCCATCCAATGTTAAGGGATCAGAAAGATAAAAACAGTCTCCATCCTTCCTTCCCAATAGAAATAAATGTTGTTGTAGTCTCAGTTCTCTCCTCAAAACCACTGAGCCAAGGCATAACCTACCTCTTCCTTTCCAGATACACAGCTAGCCCCATAATAAGCACATGCAAATAAAACTAAAGATGTAAAGAGCAGGAGAAAAAGTGAACAAAAGATACCAAGCATCAAGAGAACTGTTAGGGAAGAGACCTAGGATCCTTTCCAATCCTCTTCCCTCTCTCCCTTCACCCATGAAGTCCTCCAAACTAAGCCTGACTCCTGGGACCATCACAAGTGATATAACTGGGTTTTTACTAATGATTTACTATCAGTTTTATTCTGCACACCATAAAGTGCTTAAAAGAATACTTCAGTTTGAAAACAAAAGAACAAACAAAAAGCTAATGGCTCAAAAGGTGAAAATTTCCCTGAAGTGACCTCTGGTGAATGACACAACCTTATTTCTTGATCAGGCATGAGTTATATATATGTGTCTATCATGTGGGCCCATGCATTCCAGCTAAGCCTGTTGCAAAGAACCAGGTACCCTCTGTACTGCTGCTGTCACGAAACCAATAGCATGCAAAATCTCCCCTCCAAAAGTGGTAGAAAAAGACCACTGTCATTGTCAAGAGGGGCTGTTTCCAATTCCATGCCAGTGGGACTACAACTGACACAGCTCTGGAAGCCATCCAAGCACACCAACAAAGCAGGAGGACAGCAGGACGGGCTAAGAGCCAAGCCAGAGCCTCACCAAAACACTGCACCATTCAGATACCAGCCAGCACAAATGCTGGGAGCTAGACTCTGCAGTACAGTGCAAAAACACAGCCTTTCCTATGAAGAAAAAATTCCTCTCCCTTTCTCTTAACAGGAAGAATGAGGGTTTTGAAAAAGACTGTGGATTATTTTTTCCCTCCTCTTGTGTTGGTATTGTGACAGATGTCATGATACACCATCAATTGTTTAGTATTTAGCTGACTTGGGTCAGGGTTGAGGCAGAAGCACGTGCAGCCATGGTGAGGGAAGGTGACTTGTCAACATAATGCTGTAGTGTTTCCAACACCATTTATCCTACAAAATAGGTATGGAATGAAAATTTTGTCATTTGCCCTGCACACATACTAACACCAACATTCCAGACTGAGTATTTGAGAAAAATGTATTGTTTGGACCTCCAAATGTAGAGGATTAGGCATATACAGATAAGAGTTTCTTAATGATTTACATGGTTAGTTCTTTACAGTTGGTAGTTTTGATTATCATGGTAAAGCAGTTGTTCACAAAATTAAGTTCAGCCCAAAAAAAACTTATCACAGCTTCAGCACACTGCCACAAACACCTGTGGTTATAGTTAGATAGTGTCACTGACATCGAATCACTAGCGCTGAATCACCCATTTTAAAGACCTGCTCTGTGAATAATGGTGTCACGGTCCCTTATTCCTCATTTCCTCTACCTCACACCTGGATGTTTCAGCTTCTCAAGGTGAGAGATATTGGAAATTTTCAGGATGATGGGGTTATTCAGAAGGAACTTTTTAAAATGTACTTTCCATCTACTAAATCAGAAATAAAAAGGTGTGTGGATCACAGGAATGAAGTCCCTCATGCAGTCTCTCTGTGTTGTTCCACGCTGAGTGAAGCTGCTTGAAATGTGCATGCTCATTCTTCAGCAATATTGAGATTATTATGTAATTAGCCTGTAACTGCACCTTCCTGTATCCACATCATGGAAACAAAATACCAAACCACTCCAAGTCTGTTTTTGTTTTGTAAGCAAGTATGAACAGCTAAAATAAAATTGTCTTCTCTTCCATAATTTCTTTCCATCTCCTTTACTTTAAGTCTTAAAAGTTCTGGGTATCTATGTGGCAGCCATTAAGTAACCATTAATTGGAAGACCTATGCACTGAAATATATAGTAAACATCACAAGTCTTTCTTTAGTTTCCCCAACTACACAACAGATTGAAGTAATTCCACCAGTCATTTATCTTACTGCTGTTCTCAGCACCTTTCATGCTCCATGGATACATGCTCCATGAAAGCTTGAGAGAAAAGTTTTAATTTTTAAAAAACAGATTATAGTGAAACTGATCAGATTAACTTAACACTGTTAAACTATAAACTGAAGTCACAGAATTAGAATATCTGTAATTTACCTCTGGCTCAGTTCACGCCAGTCATTAGCCTGAAAAACCATGCCAGTAGGGGCTTTTGGTATCTTTTTGGTTAAAGTATTCTTCAATGCCAATACCTAATCCCTCAGAACATGCTCCATAGAGCAGGTTTAACTTACATCTTTTTAACATGCATGGATTGACTTCACTATTATTAACTGGTGGGAGAGAGCAGAAAAGTAGAAGTCAAACCAGAGGGGCATCAAGTGTTTCTGGCATGTGAAGCCAGTAAGAGAACCTTCTCGCAATACTGAGGGTTCTGTTCTGTTTTAAATAAATCAGTAAAGTCTACTTTTGTGGGTTTTCAGGGTGTTTTTATTTCTAAAATCAAATCAAAATTATTTCAAATATATAGGTTAAGTATTTTCTGCAATGGAAGTTTCCCTTTAAGACAATAAAGGGACAGGAAAAAATAGTTTAGCTTTTTCATTACCACAAGCAGAACAAGCAAGCAGAAGAACTGTCACAGAGGGATAATGAGGCAAAGCTCTTTACTATATCAAGCAAAACAGTGGAGTTTCCCTACAGATGGGATAGACATGTTACTTTTTCACCCTGACAGATATCATAATTTCAGAAGACAGGGATACGTTTTTGCATCACGGGGGCAATTTCCTAAGCATGGAAGCTCCTGGTACAGGCAGACAGGATACGACTGAAGATACCAAAGGAACCTTGTTTTTATAATGGTACCACCATCACTAGTGTCAATGTCTTTAATTTCACAGATACAACTGAGGAAAAATGTTTACTGTAGTATAGGAAGTGCTGTATTTTGACAGCAGATTTATTCACATAAACATCTAAAGCAGTTTCTCAAGAAAAATAGCAAAGATTCAACAGCAGATCACTGAGAGAAGAAATCCTACTCATCTGCCACAGTCATATTGCCACATTCAGTTAAAAGAAAGGTCCTACAAATACCCATTTTGCTCAATTTTCCCTGAAAGCAGAAAAAACTGTGGAGTTTAAGTACTCCTTTTATGTAAGAAGTGGAGACAGCAGAGGAGCAGTAAAGGCTCTCTGCTGAATACTTCTCATATGACAATTCCAAAAAGCTTCCCTGATGTACACTTCATCTTCTAAGCTAGTTGTAATACAGTGAAGAGATTGCCTAAAAGGAAAATAACAGCATGTATGTGAGGACAAATTATATGGTTGGGAAGAGGTTACCTGTAGGGTAATGTCAAGGATAAAGCAAACAAGCTGGTGTTATGCAGTGCATATGCATTCTTAATGAATAACTAGCAGATGTACTGCTGACAGAGCTGGCAATTCCTTGATATAGTGGAAAATCAAGGCCAGCCAGTTCTGCCTGCAAAACAGCCCTTAAAGACTGAGGCAAGAGAACATATGGAGATTTGTGCAGTAATGAGTTCAGAGTCATGCATCTGGAGGTTAAACAAGTCTGTTGACTTGGGAGCTTGTCAGTTCAAACTAGCAGAGGGAAAATAGCGTACTTCTTGCAGCGTTGTATATCAGTATAATAGCATGACCATTAGAGAAGTCTTTTCAAAGGCATTAACACTTCTAACCCATTTGACAAGAAATTTCCTCTGAAACAGTATTCAGTCAGAATTGGCAAATGCCTTTATGCATTTGGTTTTAATTCATCTATCTTAAGTGCAGACAGAGAAGGACTGCTAGGATACATTCCTCATTATCTCAAAAACAAGAGTTTGGTTTTGCACAGTTCAACAGAGTCTAAGGGCTGTAAATCAGTCAAGTGCATACACAGTAGATATTAGAAAAAAGAGCAATACTGATCCAACAAGCAACCAAGAATTCAGGAACTACAAACATAATCTGTAATAAAGGTATAGGGAGAAATGCAGGATCTGAAGTGTTTCAGTCAGAATACATAGAGTAGAAACACAAGCAGCTCAACTGATAAGACTACATATTTTAAACAATTGCTATACCCTTGTCCAAAAGTGTGACTCATACAGTATAATGGATTCTATTTCCTCATAAGCTGGAGTGATTTCTGACTGATTATGTTAGGTTTTTTTCTGTAAATATCCTGTATAACACAGGTCTGTTTCTGTCCAAATACCTAATCTTGGTTAGGCTTCTTCACTGGCCATGAGGTTGTTCTCTCCACTAAAGTTGGACACATTACCACCCTGAAGACAGAGAACATCAGATCGTACACCTCCCTAGAGTCATCCTTCCCACTCTCCTTAGGAAGGATATCACTCAGCATTTATCCATGCTGTAGCTCACCAGCTGTCACTGCCATCTTTTGTATTTACTGCTCTGAGTTCCCTACCTGGCTGCCTCACTGCACATGCTCTCTCCCCTCCAGGGCATTTATGACTACACTGAAACAGGGCAGACTCCCAGACAGCTCTACTTGACATCTTCCTTCCTGGCAAAGGACAAGGAGCACTTACTCCTACTGCTTACTTCTCACTGTTATGTGAATTGTTTGTTCATTTCAGAATTCTTTCTCCAATCTCATAACTATTTAGTTTCTTAATATTTCGTTGAAGTACACATTTGAATATACACACCTAAATAATAATGAGATTTTCTTTAAAAACAAAGCTGCTTTAGCCTGAGTTCATCTTCCTCATTTATCACAGGGATTAGGATAGGAACAGATATGACTGACACCAGGAAACAGTGAGTATGTTACTGACAAAGTAGTTTTCAACATCTGTTTTTAGGTGTTAGGTAGTAATAACCTTTCTCCAGAGTTCTGAAACAAAACAAAATTTAAAAGATTGTGTTGTCTTCTCTCCCAGCACCTGAAAAAAACCTGCCACCACTTCTGTGCTGTTATCTACTGCCAGCTTCCAGCTTCATTGCTGTAGCTTTAAACTAGAAGTGATTCCTACTGATTTTTTAAAAAGTTTAAGCAATATTTTGAGCTTCAAGTCTCCTTACACCAAAAGTTCAGATACAAAGTAGAAGTTAACATTTTTCCCAAATATGCTGTAGATATTTCATTACTAATTCCTTCAGCAAGAACATCCACAGTATTCATTACAACATTAGAAATACTGCCTGGAAAAACACCCATTTTGCAAAAGCTTGGTTAAAACTTTTGAGCTGATATTACTGTTCACATTCTGTGAAGGTTGGGTAGGGTGTCAAAACCTCTTTGCAGATTAAATTAAGACTTTGGGTTCTCCTCAGTATAAGAACAGGGCTACTTTCCATTTCTCATAGGAGTTTTAGAGTTCAGGAGAGCACATACCAAGAAATGAACCATCACACCTCAGATCACTAAGTTCGATGGTTCCATCTTTTGGCATTCAGCTTTCTCCTGAAAAGGGGGTGCATTTCCCTGCACAAGGCAGAAGAGAAAGAGGTACAACAATGTGAGCCAGATGAAGGGAAACAGAGGAGGCAGCACAACAAGGAACACTCTCTGCCTTACTTCCCCTGTTGCTTGTCTCTGGTTCCTAGTGCAGTTGCTTCCCTTTTTTGACACCCCCTCCAGTCTCTGGCCTCAGTCCTAAATGTCAACAGTACAATATTAGTAACTGCCTGTCAGACTTGAGAAAAAGAAAAATCTATGCCATAGCGACTGTTTGGGTTTCGGTTTTTCCTTAAATTACAAGACTAATATAAGTTGCAACTCCCTCTACCTACATTTCACCCTATTCCATTTCACCCTTTTGCATACTCTACTAAATAATATTTTAAAACCCCTCTATACCAATGTGACTGCTTGGCCTTCTCATAGCTGTGACCAGGCTTCATTAAGCACTTTAAAAGCCCTTGTCTGGAGTTCCTCCCACTGTGAAAATGCCAATTATCTTACTCAGATGCTATGTGCAATCTCCATCACTGTACTCAGAAATGTACCTGAAGGGCTGAGGAAAGTACAGTACCAAGTCCACAGGGCTAACAAGCAAGTTGCTGCAGTTTATATACTTAAAATACAAATGCACTTAGTAAGAATGATTTGTACAAGTAACAGAGGCAAATGGTGCTCCTCAGACCTTTCCTCACCTGATTTCAAGCCCACCAGAAGACCCACACCCTGGACACATCAAAAAGTGAAGCCAAAAGCTGGATGCTGTTCCTTCTCAACTTCTGGCCCCACAGCACTGATCTCAGCCAGGAATTACTCATCAATTCAACAACTCAAAGTGCAATACCCTGACATTAAACCTTTACAGAGTAAAACCATGGATTATTATTATTATGTTTGCTTTAAAAAGAGAACCAAAATATTAGCAGTTTATTCCCAGAATAAGGTTGGGTTCAGAGATAATGCTGATCTGTAGTAGTACAAGATGAACACTTAGTATAAAGTCGAACTCATGATAGATTACAAAGTTCAACAGCATTGCTAAAAAAGTTTCCAATGCCATAAATACACCAAAAAACACATTGAAGATAAAACATGCACACCTTTTCAAAAAGTTTACCAGGCAGTCTTGCTCAGAGCATAATAAAGCATCTTACAAGTAACCTGAAACTTAAGAGTCAAGAAGTCCACTCTAGTGTCAAACAACAGTTTTCATTTCAATTAGTTGCAAAACTAACAAGAGTGGGTCATAAAGCTTTGACACTGCTGAAAAAGTGAAAAGCACATCTACCAATCAACAGTCTTCAACAGGTTTCATTAATCCCCTGATTTATTGATCTCTATCACAGCAGTAACTACATTTGTCCATGAAGACATATAAAAATAGCTCATTAAGTGCTTATATTGGTCAGTCTAATAGCTGCTGTCAATAGAAGTTTTCTTTCAAAATACATTCCTTTCATAAACAGCATAAAAAAATCAGTTTCTTTTGCCATAAAAGAAATCAGTAAATTGCCTTCAAAGTATGATTGTGCTAACCTGTAGAAGGGAAAGTTTCAGTCAAAACACTGTTACACATACTATAAGCAGACATTCCCAAAAACATTAAGCCTGATGCCTAATATGTTAAAGCTGACACAGGAGCAAAGCTACCTAGGTCCCTTTTGGGAAGTCATCATGATACAGAGGACATTTTGCCACACCAAACCTAGGAATGTTTTGATTCAGCCTTTTTTTGTTATTTAAATTACTTAGAAATCAATGTAACCTAGGTACCCAAATTTTGATTGGGTTCAGGGTGGAGAAATTAAGTCCTACAGGCCCCATCATGTCCCCTTGTCTCAAAGAAGGTCCAAAGAGCAGTGCTTATCCCAGAGAAGTGACCAAAACTCTGTTTGCTAACAAACACTTCCCTGTAAGGAACATCAGCATTTGCATTACTTGTTTTGGTAGCAACAAGCTGCGGAGAACTACTTTGTCTGCCAGATATTCAGTGCAGGCCTTTAGCTGAGTTAGAAGTTCTGAACTTTCTCTCTACATCAGTCCATCATGTAATAGAAACCTACCAGTGGCTTGTGAGCCTTCAGCTCTGGGACAGAACTGCCAAGCAAAGCCTGGGCAGGGAACCACATAAATCCTAGAACAGGGAGCAGACAAAACTCAAAAACTCTCAGGTTGCTCTGTTGTTCTGTTGCTCTGGTCAGAAGGATGTTTTTTTCAGAGAGGTTTTCCTTGCTCTGTGCTTCTCCCTCCCCCCATGTCACCTACCCCTGGAGCTAACACAGGCTGTGTGAATGCCACTAAAGGCAGCAGTCTGAAGAACAAGATGACTGGAGGAAAAAAAAAAATCAGTTTGGATGTTATGTTACCAGAAAAGCCAAACTGAATAGGACACCAACAAATAGACACAGTTGGAACCTCATTGAAACAGTATTAATTGGTCATTTACACTTGAAAAAGTTGGTCCCATGCAGAAAACTGAAGACCAAAAATGATTTGGTCATTCCCAAATCTTCCTAGAGCTGCAAGCCATGGACAATGCCTAGTCATGGCTTTTAAATTACACAGAATTAGTATCTAAATATATGTAAAAGACTTGGTAAGATAGAAGTATCAGAAAGATCTTCTGGGTTCCTTTAATGTCAGATCTAATGAATGTGTGCTACTCTAGACACTGGCCTAAGCCATCTAGAGAGATTCAGTCTTCTAGACCACTACCAACACTTGTCTGACCCTAAATCTCAAAAGATTCTAATACAAAAAATGTGGTTCCCATCCAAACAAAGAACAATTTGGAAAACTGAGAAGCATTGTATTAAGACGTGGCACTTGGAAAAGAATAAACATGAATTTCTCAGACATTTTATTTCCTGATAAAAGGTGGCAATGGCAACAGAAAGGATTCAGGCTACAAACAGAATTATGATTCCTAACAGTATTTTTTATTTTTTAAGACTCCTGAGTTTCTAGCACATCTTGTAAATCTTCATAAAATGTCATAAAAACAAATTAATGTTCATGCAACCTAGTTTCTTTTATGTACAAGAGACTTAATAAAAGATCTATGTATGTTTTGGTTTTTTTGGGTTGGGTTTTTTTTCTGCTTGAAGTTATTTTCCATTCCAGGCCTTTTATATTACAGGTCTACCCCAACAAAACCTTCTAGTATTATAATTATTATTATACAGCAATATGTTCAGATCATTTCTTATTACATTCTGAAGACAAGCAGGCCCATTGTGCAACAAGGGGCATATGCCTAAAAAGAGTCCTACCACTTAGGAATGAGTATTATGTTTGATGTACTCTGATTAGAGAAGTCTGTAGGAAAGTGTAATTTATCAATTCTAGATGAAATTTTTGTCATCAATTGCTTCATTGAGGATTCTGTCCCTTTCAGTAAAGTCTCATGTCAGGATAACAATTTTCACTAGATGTGGGATAATCAGAGTTATTGCCCACAGAGTTATTGTCTTTCATGAGCGAACTGTGTTCCTCTTGAGGGTATTGAATCTGGAACACACTACTTCCAAAAACTTAAACTGCCTTGGAGAAAGTCTCAAGCCTCCAGTGAGTCAGACCAAAACGAAAAACATTCTGAATTCAGATTCCCAGACTGATCAACTTCCCCTGTCCATTTTGAATAAAGGCAGTCTTGAAGAGAGAAACCATTCAACTGGACCCACTTTCAATTCAGAGAGTTGCAGTATTCCATATCTCATACTCCCTATACAGCTTACTCTAGCCCTTAGTTTTAAGAAGATATGGAAAATTCTTCACCTCTTGCATGAGACTAAAGAGCTGTCTGCATCTGAAACTGTGAATAAGAGAGCCAGGTTAACATGTTAACTACACCGAGCAGTTGCTTTAAAGTTTGGAAAATGTTCAGCCTGAAAAGCAAATGACCTGGTTAGACTGTATTGTAGCAACTCTAAGTGCTCTAGAACTTTTTTTTTTTTTTTTAAACCTTTCTATATGGAGACTAGAAGTGGTTGATCCAATTATAAACTCCAGCCTCCTGCACAAAGACAAGCAACGAAAATCCACTGTGTAATTCCTATATAGAAGAATCATAGCAGAAAAATATCACAATAGACTGGAATTACTGACATCTAATTTTAAGCGGTAACTTTCACTACAAAGCTTATCTGAAATTATAACAGTCCATACCACTCTTTAACTGTGTGGACTTTCATGTGAATTAGCCCTAAGTCAGACGTTTCTCCATGGCTTTAGAGCCAGGAAAAAACACACTCTCCACTGACTTTATATTACAGCAACACCTTCAAATCTAAAAATGAATGATAATTAAAAAAAAACATAGCAATTCAACAGATTCTTGAAATACAGCTAGAACATTTCTTTAGAAGTCTAAAAGTGCACAGAGCTGCAACTGTTAGTTCACCTGTACCAATATCAACCAAGGTACACAGGAAATCTACTGGAAAATAAATGTTCCCAAAGGTGTGCTGAACATACATGTACTTCTCAAACTTATAAACTTTCCTTAGAAGTGAAACTATACTAGTGATTACTTGTTGTGTCAACCTCCTATTCATTGCACAGGTCTAATGGAAGCTTTAATGAATAAGCACTAATGGGAAAACCAGAGTAATATAATGTAGAAGTTCTTCAGGCTCACTTGTTTTAAAGTATTGTCTTCCATCCTTAAACCACTTCATATACTTCTTACTGATTTATTCTTCTTATACATTTATCAGATAATAAAATATTATCATCATTTTTCACATTACTTGATCAAGTACTGCAGGGACAAAGAAGATGTAGCTTCAGGTTCAAGACTGTTCTGCACCATTAAATTTTGATTCTCCAAATCAGCTCAAACCTTAGTAAAAACTGGAATACAAGCTGGCTTAAAATAATGTTAGAAAAACCTACTGAAGAATTAAATCGTTCTTTGTCAAAATCATGTGGTCTTTAAAACACTGAGCCTCTTTTCTACAAGCAATTAGATTTTCAGTCTCTGTAACCCATTTTACCCCACTCTTCTTTAAAGAGTAATCATATTACTTTCAAGCTTAGAAAAAGCTTCTGAGTAAAAATCAGGCTTATTTTTGTAGAAAGTACATGGTAGCAACAGTCACCAGTTATAGGTGTGTGCACTGCATTACAGTGCCAAGTTTTAACATCGCAAGTTAGCAGACTAACCCATTTTGAACAAGAGATGTAATCATTCCATAACATTTTGAAAGAGATTTTTCCTCTCTAGTGATAAAAACCTAGTTTAAATACAGGTTTTGCTGTTCCTAAAGCAAATTAAATTAGCAACACTAGCAGTTAGAGATTAGTTTCAGATTTTCTGTGCAAACAGTATCAACAGCACCTTTAACATGCATATGACTCTATATATATATATATATATATATATGGGATTTTTCCTATATAGACTTGTCTTCAACTCATTTACAGTGCTGAGGTCTTGGAAGGCATACATTTTACTCCCATCACCAAAGCTCCCTATATATTAGCTACTTACAGAGAAAATGGGCAGGGTGAACCCCACTGTGTAGAGGACAGTGGATGTGATGGTACTGTCATGGAACGGATACTTGATGCTGTCATCATTACAGAAAAAGCCTCTCTGATACGGTTTTATTTTGGCCAAGTTTAGAACACCAAGGGGTAAGCCAGCTGTTGGGGGAAGGAAAACAAAAAACAAAAACAAGAAATACATGTGGTTAAATTAAAAAAAAAAAATCATTTCTAATCATGCATGGAGGAAGCCACCAAACATGCATAACTCAAATTTCCTAAGTATCATGCAGTGCACACACTTACCAAATTCTGTTTATAGACACTTCTCTTTCAGAACACTACTTCAGAAAGACTCTGAGGTTACCCACCAGGTACAGATGTTATAAAAAAATACAGAGTTCAAAGTCTTCCATCTGTAAGGTGAGTTGCCACAAAACCACACTGAACCAAGATAACATTCCAAAAAAAGCCTTTGCCCCTCACATGACTAAACAGTTATTAAGGGCAGGCAGCCCTTTGTCCCTCCTCCCTCTTCCACTACCAGACGACCTTAGCTTGTATCTAATTTTCCAGCTTTATTCTATACACTATAATGTGGTCAGTGTTTACAGATAAGACAAAGAACAGACACAGGTTTTGTCATGGTTAGGGAGTTAAAAATTTCATGCAAGTAGTTTTCATGCAGGAAGTGGGAACAAAAGAACTGCAGGGACACTAATGGACACTTTGAGTGGATTGCATCCAAGGGTAATGAGATTATATCTTGAGATTGCATTTACACAGCTTTTGTACACTTCGGAAGATTTCTGCATGAAAATATACAAGTAATTAACATCGCAGCTGAGACCTGGGTACAAATTATAGCTCTCTGAATTTACACACTGTGATATATTACCAATTCCCTCTCTTACAAGTTAACTTGAATTATATTGACAGCCATGCAAAAGAAGCCATTAAGACTTCTGATAATTATATTCAGGTCTAACTTATTCCTGATAAGAACCACCTGCCATGAAATACACATTTGCAGGAGCGATAACCTCAGGAAATCCAACTTTTTCTTTTTATTTTACTTCCTCATAAAATCTAAGGTTGGAAAAGACCTCCCAGATCATCAAGTCCAGCTTTTAACCAAATAACACCATCCCCACTTTCTCCCTTTCCTTTGATCAACTGAATAAGCAATAGATTAAAGTGGGCACATTGCATAATACTAAATCCCCAAACAAAACAAAAAGTAAATTTTGTTTTAAAACATGGTAAAAAAGGGCAAATAACTGTATTTTCCCCAACATACATGAAATATGCAATTCTGCAAACAGACACTATTTGTAAATTAGAGGGTGAGTGCCATTACTGAAGCAAAAAAGACCACCCGGTATATTAACAACCTGCTGTACTGAGAAAAAAAAAGGTCTCAAAGAAGTTAACATGATGAGTGATTCCTTTGATTTCTGGTGACACCTGTTGACTACCAGGTAAGTAGCTTAAAGGTGTTTTAAGTATGCTTATTGCTGTATACTTCATTAGAAGAAAAGACATCAAGAGTGAAACAGTAGGAACAGAGTGATGAATCCCGGTCCCTTCTTTGGGCTGCTGAGTTGCAGTGCAAAGGCTTGTGAAGTGCATATTGAAACAGTACACAGTGGGTAGCACCCCAGATTTCAAATCCTCTTCCTCACAAGGAAGCAGTTTGGGAATATTTTAAATCCTCTTATGGAGCAGAGGGAAATTTTTTTCACAAATCATCTGAAACATGAAAATTGTCCACATTACTGATGCTTCCCATCCCATACTGAAAAAGTGAACCAAAATACAAAAGACATTAATCTTACTCAACTTCAAGCACAAAGTTTTTCATTATGTAGCATGGTATGCCCTTGTATCAACTACTTCTCAAAGGTCTCTCTCCTTCCTTCTGCTTTAATGATGGAGAGAAGATCTAAACCTTGACCACATGCAAGTGGCAGACAGAAACAGATGAAACACAATTGCAGCCCTTCAAACATGAAGGGGGCTACACTGAAGAACTCAGAAAGTTCACTCTGACCAAAGGACTGCTGTACGTCTGCATGCCTGGAGCAAAGTTCCAGCTACTCTCAAGGCCATGGCAGGATCCACTAACGTAACGTAGAGTCCATGCTTCCTGTCTTTACCTCTGCTGTTGCATACCCAGAAGGATGATGGAATGGTAATCCCATTACCTATTTGATACAATCATATCTTCTCAAACAGGTCACCAGATTTTCACATATGGAAATATCACATGCTCATGATTAACTTAAGCAGCAGCTTGTGTTTTGCATAAGTGGACTACTTCACAGACATGAATACCTGTCTTCCACAAAAAGCTGCTACAATCTAATATCAAGAACACATAATGAACTTCTGACCAGGGAAGGGGGGGAACATGAAAAGCACCAACTAAAGGGGTCAGATGAGAACAGTTTCAAAGTGACTGCAAAACTCATCTGTATCGCCTACACTAAAAGAATACAAAAAAACCCCAAAGTTAGTTACACCTCTTACACTAACTGCCTATTTCCATTTCTTTCATCACTGTTAAATTCTTACTGCAATCTAAATGATGCACTGCTTTCCAACAGTGGACTAGAAGATTTTGTCAAGTGGCATTCAGTTGATCATTAACCTATCCCAAATAGCGGCAGCATTTTTACTGTTGCCCATTTTACAGGGAGAGAAGATGAGACAAGAGTACATGTAAGCAAACAGTCTTAAACTTTTCATTGCAAGCAGAAAAAAACCCCACCACTAATGTACATACCAGGTCAGTATTGCCATCAGAGGTGCCAAGCACTTCCATGACCTTTAAGCAGGCTGAACTTCTGAGGAATGTACTTATGTTCAGTCGCATTAGCTTTTACAAACTGGAGCAAAGAGTGAGCAAGATCTCATGCAAGATCACCAGGCTAAAAGGCAATCCTGTAGATTGTAGAGCAGCTCTCATGCCTTTTACTCTGCTCAGTATACCTACTTTTCCTTTACACCTGGCCAGTACCAGCAGTAAGCCCAAGGTGCTCTTCTGAACCAGGTAGCTTTATACCTTAAGGGATCATAACAGCTTAGTTGTTCCTCATATCCTATAAAGCATGACCTTCAGCTGTAAAAAGAGTATTACTTGATTACCCATCATTCAGACTGGAACATATTAGAATTGGATTTCATCTACTCTCTGGTAAAAATTGTGCAGTTTATCTTGTCAGGAACTAGTGACCAACAGATTCTGGGCTGTTTTGCTAGGTAGTAGCAAGAAACAGACAGCAGTCCTCTGATCTTTCTCTGCCCTTTAATTATAAAGGGAAAACAACCTGGTCACTCCAGTGCTGTGTGACTTACAAAAGGACAGAATTCTGAAATGCTCACACAAATAGACTCTAGCTAACCCACAGACCAGGCTGGATGGGGCTTGGAGCTACCTAGTCAAGTGGAAGGTGCTCCTGCCCATGGCAGGCATATTGGAACAAGATAATCTTTAAGATCACCTCCACTCAAAACATCCTATGGTTTTATAACCCTGAAAGCTACAGATGTACTAACAAAGTTGAACAGGAAAAACAACTCCAAAGATCTGAAGCTTTTGCCTATGAAAGAGAGGTAAACAAGTTTCATGCACATGAATAATAAAAAAAAAAAAAAACATAAAAGGCGTTTTTTTTAAACTCCCTATTCCACAGTAAAGTGGGAGACAAATGTGAGAAAGAAGCCTGAATGATTCAGCAGGGATTGCAGGGATGGAACAGCCTTTAAGTTTCGTGCTAGAACTGTAAGAACAGGGCAACACACATTTGTACAGTTACATGAGGTATGCTGAGTTCACAAAGAGTTTCCAACTCTAATTTGTAGATCCAAGCCATTTGCAGTGTAGTTTCCACTGACAACGAAGAGTAATTCAGAGTAATATACATAGCCTTCAAGAACTATTTGATCACATGTGACTGGATGACATAGTGTGACAAATGCCTGTAAGAAAGGAAGGAAGGGAGGTCCAGGCTAGGAGAATAGGGAGGAAGTCTATGTGAGTATGGTCCTCCACACACACAAAAGGAATTTTAAAAATTAAATACCAGTACCCAAGGGTAGAACGTGATTTTTTTTTTTTCCCCAAGAAAATCTGCTTAATCAAAAAATGTCAATTTACTGTATTTTTAGTGGGTTTTTTAAGACTAAACAAAAAAAATTACATTTTTTATAAATAAATTTATAAATTTTATTCTACAAATGGAAGTGATGAGTACCAATCCATCATCTTTTTACAATGTGTGTAACACTGCACTACTGTTCTGATCTGTGGCATTTATCACACTGGTAATTTCAGAGTTAAGTGCTTAAGCTTGGAGTCAAATTCTGAAGACTTCCAGGTGTCCATATAGCTTTAGCAGCAAGCTGCCTGTTTTTCTTAAAACAGGAGAAAAGCGTTTAGAGCCAAATTAGCGTCTTTTACAACAGTTGCCATAAATATTTAAGATCAGCAAATAATATTATTGTTTTATCTCTAAAAGGAAAGAAACTCCTCAAGTTGCTAATCACTTCAGTGATACTGTACTACCTAGTTCTCAACCAGATGCAGTGCTCGCAAAACTTGGCTCAGCTTTCAAGAGCAACCCAAGACAACCTAGACTGTCCTGTCCTTTACCCACCTCTGGCCATCCCCCACTATCCCTTCCTCGCCTAGCCATTAGTTTTCACACCAACCTGTCCGAAAAGACAAGCCCATGCCCACAAAACAATGGTTTTTTCAGAGGCACTTGCTCATCTGGCCAACTGTATTACTTTAAGAGCTGGCTTAAAGGACAGAGTAAGAACATGTAGCCAAGGGTGTGGAATAAAGGACAAGGACAGACTGGGACAGATCAGCTTCAACACCTCATGAAACTGCATCTTGATCAGTGGTGCTTTCCTCCCCACGATTTTAAATAGTACAAAGGAATGCACTGTATTTTGTAAACACAGGTTAATTAACCCATTTGGCCTCCTTATCTGTGCAAGTGAGTGAATCTCCACTTGAGGTTCTGTGCAAACTCAAGCTGCATTGCTGTTTCAAGTCCTCCAAGGCAATATTACTCTGTACTCCTATCTGGTCCTCAATCAGGAAGTTCTCTTCAACAAAGCAAATTAATATCTAGGAACTGGGAGAAAGGCAGTCACCCCTAAGGGATACTACAGCAAATGAGAACATTCTAGCTTGATTATTAACTAAAGTTTTTTCCTCATGCTGCAATGAACTCACAAGTAAGTGTTAATTAAGAGAACCTGTACTGGACTAACATGAGACTGAGAAGAATTTTTATGCTTTTCTACACTTACCCTGAAGAACATGATCAATACATTGTGCACTCGATATACTGACAAAGTTGGCTTCAGGTTTGGTAAGAAATACACAGTTTATAGTTTAGTTAGGGAGTGTCAAAAAATAACTACAGCTGCACCAAAGAAACAACAAAACACATCAAATTATATCCTGAAAACAGATGAGCTACTTTTTACAGCTTACATTCTTATTAGACAGATGACACTGTTAATAATACCATAGTCATTTCAAGCTAAACCTATACAGCTGTAAATTATGACTGAGAGCAAGAGAGAATTTAAGGTCTCCTACTCTTACACATGTATTTTTGCTTTTATTTTCAGACAGGACAACCATGTTGGCTTCACTCTTCATTTTTCAGTGCACAGTCTGGTGTGAGGAAGTAGGCAAGAGATTTAAAGAAACTCAGGTCAACTTCATGCTACTGGAGAGAGTGTGGAAACATCTGTAAACAGTACTGCTCTCTGCAGAAAAGCAGATGGGCTGAAATTCTTTTTCTATGAACAGTCAAGAGAAAGAATCAACGCCTTTTAAAACAGGAGGTTCTGGAAATAAAACTACCAAGAGGAAGAAGAGATTAAAATAATGAGAAAGCATTTAGACTTTTGATAACAAGAGGTAAAGAGTGTACAAGAGAAAAATAGGTGCACTATTTATTTGCAGTAGCTGAGACTACTAAGTGGGTAGCCCACAACTTACCTCCTAGCCACTGTAAAGAACTTTATCTTACTCTTCTACACTAAGGAATGTGAAGTATTTCTAATACCAGCAAACTGATTGTTCTGATAATGCCAGAAGCTGTGATAGGCTTCAGTAAACAGGATACATGTATTTAAAAGCATGAACAACATTCTAATCTCTCCTACAATTCTACTTGCAACTTTATGCTATGTCCATTTTTATTTGTCCTCTGATCTATGACTTGGCCAGCAGAGAAGCCAGATCAGCAACTGAGCAAGTTCCTTGCCACTCTTTGTTATGCCAGGCAAGGGTGATGGAGGCAGGAAGCAAAGGAAACCTTTCTCTGAGCTCGAACAGCCTCAACACAAGCACATAATTTCTAGTCCAGTCATTTACTAAGATAGAACAACATCATATTCCAGTTTCTCTGCATTCAGCAGTCTACTACATGGGAGCACTTCAGTCATCTGTAGTCCCAATTAATTAGAACATGTCAAGACTCTTGTTTAAAAACATTATCATGGACAAGTGTATTCTCCCTTATATCTACATTTCAATTTTAAAAATTGCCTTTACAAGCACTGAATACAGGTTACTCTAAAATCCATGCAACTGTCTCTCCTGTGAGCACTTGGAGAACTGCAAATGCAAATTTAAAAAATGCAGAAACAAGACAGTAATATATTCTACCCTGCTCTATTACATAGAGAAACATACACCAGACGAGTGAGTCAACTGCAGACTCTGCTTTGGTCAGGGGGAAGAGAAGGCTGAAGCTGGCCCAGGGATGGACACAAACCTGGAAGTCATTAGGAGTTAACCCAGTGAACTGGCTGAGGTCAATTGCCCCATTACTGACAGACCTGACAACATTAAAGAGCCCCAACTAAGAGCTAAAAGACACTGTGGGCACAGAGGCAGAGAGGGGATGGAACAGGAGAGGTCAGCAGTTCTTCATATTGCAGTGCTGCTCAAGGGGTTAGTTAGCTATGGGAAGAATCCAACTGGCTGCAGCCAGAGTAAAGGGTGACTTCACCCCTCCTATGTATAACCCCTCCTTTGTGGAGGAAATTAAATATTTTCTCACTGCTTGCATTATGTGCTCAACATCAAATTCAGTTAAAGCTTTGATGGTACTGTATGGAAAATTAAAAACAATGTACATGCCCCCAAAGACGTAGATTTCTGCATACAATCCACCTAAATCATGGAACTTACAGACCAGGAGGGCAGCACAGCCAAAGAAATGGAACTATCAAGGTCAGCTAGTCGGCAATACAGGGAGGGATTTGCTTTTTTTTAACGTAAGTGACACCAACTCTGAATGTCATTCAAGACTACTTTTCTTTTAAACACCAGAAGTTGTAACAGTTTTCCCATTTTAGTCTTTGTTTTGTGGGAGTGCACAACAGGAGGCTTTCGGAGTATTTCAGCTATAACTACACACCCTAACTTGAAATACCATTCACTCTCTAGAAATATAATAGGCAATTAGTTGTCAGGAACGTAAAAGCTCATTTTCCAATGAGTCCTACAAGCATAACAATATTTTATTTAAACAGTCTTTAACAAAGTCAGCAGTGCTACAGAGGGACTCAGAATTTCCATGACATTTTGTACCCTGTCATACACCACGTCACTTTACACTGCACACACTGCTGCATGCCACCATGTCTAAGAGAACAGAACTTCGTTTTCATGTGAGACTGAAGTCTGTAGTGTCTAATGGTACATTTTAAAAACAAACCCTATAGAAAGCCCAATCTAAACAGATTTTAAAGGGAAAAGTGACCATACTCCATATATTCTTGAGCTATCAGAACAGTTTTGTTTTGTACTGACTCAGGAGACTGCCCAAAAAGTCCATTACTTCACAATATGGAAAAAATATTTATACAACATTGCTCTTGACACTTGAGTACAATGAATAATGCATAGAAAGTTTTACAGTGTGTATAACAGACCAGGCGCTGTTTTCCATTTGTAGTAGAAGTTACCAGCATTAGATTTGTGATCTCAGTTTCTGTGTATTAAGGTATATAATTTTCTAGTGTTGATGACTGGACTCTTACATTTAAAGAAGAGATGGGAAGAATGAAAAGAGTCTACATGCAGAAATAGTGACCTGAATTCCATTCCCAGGATCTCCACTAGTGTTAGACCTAGGCATCACACTGGCTTGGAGTATTTTAGCTGAATACTAGTACTGCAGCATAGGCTTACCTAACAACATAAAATTGAAGCCCAGTTTCCACAAGTCAGCAAAAACTACAAAAAACGCACTCCATGGAACACCAAGGAAAGCAGACACTAAATAAAATAATGACTAAGATGATTTTTGGAATTTAATAGAGAATAGTTTATGACTATTTGACAGGCTTGATCTCACTGTCTGCCTTCTGTATCCCTTAAGGGCCATTAGCTTGCTGCATATCAGAACTTTTTCCTGGTTATAATTAGCAGTTTATTCTCCCAGATCTCTCCACCACCAGCTACCAAACCAGCCCTTCAACTTAAAATAAGCACAGTTCACTGCCCTTCCATGCCTCAAAACAAGGCAGACAAATTTAGACATATGCGTTTATGCGTTTTCCTTACCATCCCAGTACTCCAGTTTCAGAAAATATTGCAGCTATCGCTTAGTTTCAGTGACTTAGTAACCTAAGACTTCTTGGCAATAACAAAACTAATTTAAATGGACAAAAATGCACTAATATTAATTTGAGGTAAAAATGTCACTGTACTCCAAGAGAGGCAGAAGTCACCTGAGATGCTGAAATTTGATACCTAATTCCTTCTACACTAAGAAAAAAACTGAGTGTAATTCCTGTTTGGTACGGTTTTCTCCTTTCCTAGGAAAGGGATCACAAAAAATTGTGACCCTTCTTCCAAACCAGGCATGGCTAAGTAACAAACTGAAGCTACCTTATGAGACCCAAGGAAACCCCACACAGCTCCTCTGAAACCTGCTTATTTAGCAGAGGCAGAAAAAGGAGAGGAGGAGCTAAAATCTAGGCTATGTCTAGAAAATCCATTGTTTCCTCAACAGCATCACAGAAATAACAGTGTACTGATATGGCTCATCCATACCTTTTGTTTCATTAAGCAGCATCTGGTAGACAGACATTCCAAGACTGGTGTCCTGATCTGACACACCTGTATTTTCTAATCCAAAATTTTTTAAACCCTTCATTTTCCTGTTGCCAAATATCAAGACATCACATGAATGAGAGACGCCAAAATTGA
Organism: Pyrgilauda ruficollis; assembly: GCF_017590135.1. Taxonomy (NCBI): domain Eukaryota; kingdom Metazoa; phylum Chordata; class Aves; order Passeriformes; family Passeridae; genus Pyrgilauda; species Pyrgilauda ruficollis. The sequence continues at coordinate 5,711,871 of NW_024523822.1, read as the reverse complement.
GCTGAAGTACAATACAAGTAAAACTGAAGTGCCTTTCCAAACTTTTGAGTCAGACCACTTCTTGGCCACAGCTTTTTAAAGATGAATTAGTACAGTCTATAACAGAGCAAAAGCAGCCTGTTCTTGTACTGGTCATTTCCTCTAATTCAATGTGGTAACAGAAAAAGTGTTAGATAGGTGCACTAGAAAGTTTCAACATTATCTTTCCATATCACAATTTGTTAAAGAAGTTTATTTGGGACCATTTCTGGCTTCCATACAAACAAACAGTCTTGATTTTAACAGCTCTGACTCTTTATGAGAAGGATTAATGCATCAGAGAATCTGGCAAAAGCAGAGAAAAAACACAATGCAAAGGTTTATCCATAGACAAGTTTTGGTTCTGTACTTTGAGATCAGTCTCGTAACTTGAAAAAGGAAAATTCCTCCCAGAAAGCGGGTCAAGTCATCAGTAGTCAATTGTTAAACAAGAAGAGGCAGGCATCAGATCCTTAATATAAGTAGGACAATTTTTTTTAGTTTTAAAATTGCAGGATTGAACTATTCTGGCTGGTAAATTGATTATAAGTCTACTCAGAGGCAGGACTGAGAAATTTATTGTTACAGCTGAAGTGACTATCTGTTTTAGTGAAGGATGTCCCTATCCATGGTGGGGGGCTGGAACTACATGGTCTTTTAAGGTCCATTCCAACACATTCTATCACTCCATGACTAGTGTTTCCAGACATAGTGGCAGTAATACAGATTAAAAAAAAAAAAAAAAGAAAAAAAGAAAAAAAGCACAAAAAAAAACCAAAACAAAACCAAAACAGTTTCAGAAAGTATCCTAAAAAAATCTTGCTTCTTCAAAATAGCTTTAAATTATGTTAACTCTTACTAGCTTTCTGCTGGTCATCCATTACCTGAATTTCTAGTGTCTGTAGATTTTTCAGTTGTTTTCAATTAACTATTTTACCTGAATAAAACCTAAGAATTATGAGCTTCTTTTGCAGGACAGGGGATAAGGAAGATAAGCACCCCCACCAAACCAAGCAGATATAGCAATAAATCAAGCTCATTTTAAAGCCATATTTCTGTGGGTGGCACATCTTGCCAATAGGTTTCTATGCAATTCTGTTCAGCACTTTTTTCTTTTTTCCTCCATCCAAGGTGAGTTTGTTTTAATTCTCCTGGACTAATTCTGGAAATAGGATTATCAGTTGTGGGGGATAGTAAATCCTAGTCAGTTGGCATACTACAAGGCTCAAGTTCTCTTCTCATTGGGTACTTCCAAGAGTCAGGTCACCTCTTTGTGCTACCTGCCTTCCACTGTTGCAACAGTCACAGATAGAGGATTATCACAGCTTAATCCCCTCATCAGCATCTAGTCAGCAACAGTGCTCCTACATAAAACTATGCAGCAGCAGGCAACCAGTAATCAACTCTTCATTTCCCCCCACCAGGGCTGTGATTATACAGCCTTCAGACCAAGCTGCTTTCAGTCAGTATCAGTTCATACTGCCTAACCCTTTAAAACAAGGAAGCATGTTGCATCAGCTGAGTACAGCATAAACAAGCACTCAAGCAGTATAGAGGGGAGGCAGGAATTCTTCAGCTAAGAGAGGTTAGCTATTTTATAATTTAATTTTAGTGTGATACTTAATTTTCTACATAAAATGTCAGAAGCCCCTCCTCGCAAAGGTCACCACCCTCATGTAAGAAAGCTGCAAGAGCCCTTCTGACTATTTAAGGCAGAAAAAAAAGGAGGAAAAAAAATCACCAGGAATCAAGCAGCTAGTAAGGAACCTAAGAGCTGATAAGCATCTTGCTCTACTATGCCAAGAGAAAATAATATAGTCCTGAGTTCACAATTTGGCTCTTGGGAAGGCACTGGAAGGCGAACTAGGATTCACCCATTGCTGTAAAAAAGTAAGTGCAAGAACTTCTGGTTTTGTGTCAGAAGTTAGTACAAGATACACAACAGCAAAAGTTGGCAGAACATGAACCAGACCACTGACTTTGAATAGTGTTCATTAACTAATTGATCTCTTACCTAAAGTTTTTCTGCAGGCTTCTGATTAAGAGGGAGTGAGTCTCTGGTGAAGCATCTTTCTTTATGTTAGGGAAAATAAAAAGTGACTGTTGCAAAGAAGAAAGCACATTAGGAGAGGAAAGATTTTCCCAGTTTCAGGTAACAAGTATGTCTCCAATGAACTGAGAGTGTCAACTGAGTAAGTAAGTACTAGGTCATGGTACCTGGTGGAGAGTGTCACTGAAGACAAACTGCTCTTTCACATGAACCTGTTACAGCTTTACAATGTATTCATGAACTAGAAAAAGTATTTAGCACCCACATGATGTGGAAAATAAGAACGGTGACACATATGTCAGTGAGTCACAAATAATAGCGGAGGAGGTTTTATTTGAACTAGGGCAATCAGGAAGTGCTAACCCACATAGAAGAAGCCTTCCCTGACTGCACAGCAATACTTCAATTGTCACCGGGACTGCAGCCTCCAGCAACAGCTCGAGTAAACACTCCCAAGAGAGGAGAACAGCACTGAATGCAAAACACTGTGTAGGGTGTGCAGGGTGGTCCACCCATCTCACCCCCACAGGTCACACACCCTGCAAAAGAAAACTCACTGTGTCCTGTACACATGCATCTGCTGTTTAGCAGATGTATGCACGTATCACAAAACATTCCAGAAGTCTTTAAACAGCAAGCTGAAAGCAATATGAGTGTTTACTATTTCTGGATTCAGTACACATGTCCTTCTGTTTGGAAGGACGGAAGTCCTTCCCCTACTCAGAGGTAGTTTCATGATAAAAATAATAATCATAGTAATGTATAAATAAGACTGCCATAATCTCACCTTCCCCACAGTCACAGGGTAGGACATGGAGAGGAAGATTAAATCCCTACACAAGGACAAGTATATTCCACAGCAGTTTTAAATTTAAGTAATTCTTTACTTAAATTTTATTTATTTCAAATATATTGCAGAAAAGTGAATAGAGCAGCAAGGGTTTAATTCTTTAGAAGGCTTCAGTTTTTCTAATCTTGGGTTGGACATATTCTTGCATTACACCAGCAATCTCATATTGACAAGTACATTCCCCAGTTACTTTTATTATAAGTAATAAGCTTGTCAGTATTATTATAAGTAGTAAGCTTGTCAGTAATTGCATAGTCAGACAAGGGACTAAAGAAATACAGTGGTATTGCACCCCTGCACTCAAGTTACACATGAATTTCAACTTTCAACCAGATGAAAGTCGTCCCAGAGATGTGACAGAAAGTGCTGTCCTTATGGCTCCGGTCACCTCTGCAGAACTTCCCTTAAGACTCTTTGTGAGAGACTGATCTAAAGATAAATGTATTTAGCAGTTCTTCCACTGATTGCAGGAATATTGCCATGTGTTTCCCAACTTTGTTCTTTAAGTGTTGTTTACCTGCCTTAATGAAAAAGGAACCTGATTTGCAATCAAACAAACAACAGACCTGTAAGAGCGGCACAGAGTGTACATATATATAAATATACATATAGTGCCTAATGAAAACACCAGTTGCAAGCTAACTAATTAAGCTGTTCTAACAAGCTATAATTTTTTGCATGACAGTTTGGAAGTGTAATAAACCATAAGAACCAAGCCTCAGTATCTACCTGTGAAAAATGGTTTTACTACTGTCTAGAATGCCAATCTCTGCCATGCTATATAAAATATCTATCAGAAAACCTAGGAGAGACAAGTAACAGAGGTATGAGGGAGAAAGAAATCCTGCAGTCCAGGCCACTCATGCTTTCCAGTGCCAGAAGCAGCTGAGCACCGTCCACTGGCGCGTGGGGAGTAAGGGAGGTGCTGCCTGCAGCACTGCAGAGCTGCATGCGGACATGCAGCACACACACACACCCAGCACTGCAGATCAGCACACACAGAATGCAGATACACCCTCCTCACACTATTTGAGGACAGATGCTGCAGAAACCTGCACCTTTTGCTTTTTTTAGATGGCAGAATATGAAGCTAATTTAATGCTGATACACCATTGTTATTTTTAGAAGAAGAAAATTATCATGCTGATAAGAGGGAAGGAGTTGTTTCCTCAGGGCACCAAAGACTGCTTTCCCTGAATTCTCTCTCCTTCAGTGGGTAAAAAGGCAGATGAGGGAGAGATCTTTCTTAAGGATAATTAAAAGAAACTTAGACTCAAGTCTCAGGGAACCTAATTTTTAAGATGTTTTTATCTCCTACTTTTTTTCCCCTCCCCCCACCTCCTCTTCTTTGATGTCTTTCTTATTCTCTTACCTCGGCTCAGTCTTAAGCAGTTCACATCTTTCAACAAATCTATCTAAATCACAGACACACACAAAAATCACAGGATAGCTCTTTTGTCCCTTCCCTTTTCTTTGAAAAACTTATGCTGGGAAAGTTGAAACCACACAAAAATGGCTTGACTAAACCAGGAGTGAGTACACACAGTAAGAATCACGCACTTCCACTGCAGTGAGTTCATGGGTGTGTCAGATCACTCCAACTTCAAGTGGTATGCTTGGATATCACTTAGGCTTCAAGTCCAACATTACTGAGACAATTAAATTAATTTTTCTTCCCCATCTGCACTTACTTTGGAGAAGGCATAAACAGGAAAAAAGAAGAGAAAAAAGAAAAGCTCTGTATTAAGTGACAAGAGTTACCTTAGGGATTCTGAGGATGCTACTCCTTTTTGTGGTAGCATGGGCTACCACACCAAGACTGAGGGTTCAGTCCTCAACTGAAACTGGACTTCCTATTTTTAAACCTTCAGTTTTGTTGGAGGCCTTGTAGTCTTTGCAGTGGAGATACCAGGTATCATTTATCCATACCGGCAGGTCACTTTATCTGGGCAGTTACCTCTGTCATTTGAGCAGATACCAAAGTGCATGGGCAGGGGGAAGGGCAAGGGAAAAAGTGAAAGTCCACAATCAACAGGAACTATTTTTATTTTTTACAGTAAAAAAATTAAACAGCCCACTAGACACAGGTAAGACCTATGCTCTTCTAAAGGCCTGTCTCAGCCACATGAGAGGCAGGTAGAAGAGGAAGAGAACTTGGTCCTACATCCAGTATCTTTCCCATTCTGCAAATGGAAGATCTTTTTATCTGAGCTAGAGTTTCACTGAAACCTGTAACTCAATGTGTTTAAAGTTGCAGGTGTCAGGGAACTTCATATTATGCACTGCCTGCATTTTTCAGACTTTTCAGGAAGTAAACAAGCCCAAGGGAAAATAAAAAGTCTGGCAACCTCCCAGCACACTGAGGCACCAGGTAAGTGCATCTGTGATCCAAATGCTACCAGGGTGAGGGGGAAAGAAGGGAAAGGTGTGTAAACTGCTGCTACACTGCAGAGCAAGGTCAAAAACCTACCTTCCCAGGTAATGACTCGGGACAGGGAATCTCTCATCCTTTCAGGTAGATGACCATCAGGTTATATGCTTCTGCAGCCTTTCAATATACTTTGCTTTCCTGGATTACTCAAGATTACTTGCAATATACCCATATGCTTCATGCAGACCAAACCATATGCATAGCACAAAATGTTTGTCTAATTACAAAGATTTTGTAATGACAATTATCCAGACAGACAAAACTGCTTCAGTCACCATAAAGACAGCATGAAAGCTTAAGCCTCACAAGAGCACAGTTTGATAAAACTCCTGATCTGAATAAAGATCGCTCCCAGTGGATTACATGGATCCACTATGATTTTGCAAAAGCTCTCTCTCCTGTAACATTACCTCAGAGCCACATACCATTCATCATAATTTTGCTTTTTAATGGTATTTAGCTAGAGGTACAGTTACTATTTGAAGCATCCAGCGAAAGAAAAATGTCATTATGTTTATACAGATGCTACAGAAAGTACTGATCAGCCAAAAAAATTCAACCAAGCAAACATTCATGAGCTAGGCCTGAACACTATCCACTGAACATGACAAGAAAGTATTTCAATTACTGAAGTACTGACATTATTTGCTTAAGAAGCAAACATCCAAAATCAGCACTTCCTAAGACCAACAAGTACATCTCCAGAGTGTAAAGATGCCTCCCAGGCTCTCCTTCCTAAGTACATCTCCAGAGTATAAAGACACTTGCCAGCTCCCAATACTGAGAGCTGCCATTTCTTTACCAAGTGAAACTGCCCCTTCTCTGATCGGTAACTGACGTAATTGCTCTTTACACTGTCTCATTACATAAAAGGAGAGTTAATGCAAATTGGCAGGACATAAAATAGTTTCAATAGAGACTGAAATAGAATAAAGCAACACTAGGAAGCCAATATTTGGGCTGGCCAGGACAAGCATTGCAGCGCTGTGGCAGTGTGCTGTGGCTGTGTCGGTTCAAGCCCTGACCATCACCGCTCCTGCCCGGTGTCTCCGCGCTGCCCACGGACACGCGGGCGCAGACGCCGCGCTCTAATGACTGCCTCATTTCGCTTCCAGCCTACAGCTACAGCGGTGGCTCGGTGACACCGAGACCGCGTTCAACTCAAGCCCTACAGCGAATCCCTGCCCTGCTGCCGAGCACCGTCGTGCTTCTGCAGCACCCTGGACGGATGAGGCGTGTTTCCGTGATGACGGCCCCTTCCAGGACGGCTTCCCGACTCACTCGGGATAACAAACACATCCCAGGCTGCAGGTATCTACCAGACAGCTACCTCTCCATCACTGGCTTTTGCCACAACCGGTTTTCATCCGACAGAAGTAGTTAGAGAAGGAAGTGTAAGGACATCAGAGAGAAGAGAGAGCTTCAGATGTCAGTGGATAAGCTGCAGCAGCCTCCCCCCGGGGCTTTCCCCTCCCCTCCCGGCCCACGGCAGCGACCTGATTCCCCGAGCGGGCGCGGAGCGGGAGGCGAGGGAGCGAGCGAGGGGCGGCAGGCACGGCGGGGGCTGCAGGAGCCCCGCTCCGGGTGGTGCCGGCGCGGCGGGGAGAGGGAGGCGAGCATGCGATCAGCGCGGTGCCGTGCGGGGGGAGCAAGGCGCCCCGGGGGCGGCTCCCCCCGCTCCTCCGCGGGCCCCCGACCTACCCAGCAGCACGCAGAGCACGTCCAGCGCCACGAAGGGCAGCCGCGTCCTGTCAAACATGCTGGCGGCGCCCGGCGGCAGGCGAGGTGACAGCCTCGGCCCGAGAGCGCGGCGGAGGCGGCAGGGAGGGGCTCCAGGCGAGGCGCTCCGAGGGAACGGCCCCCCCGCGCTCCGGGCACCGCTGAGCAGCCGCCGCCGCCCGCACTGCGCTACTGCCGCCGCCGCGGCCCCCGCGCGCCACGCGCCGTGGCTGGGATCTGGGAGGGAGAGGGTCGGTCCTCCGCGGCGAACACGGGGAGATGATATTATTATCATTATTTATTAGTACTAGTGGTAGTATACAAGGAAAAAGCTGTTTCCACCTCTGGAATCACAGAATCTTACGGGTTGGAAAGGACCACAGTGGGTTATCTGGTCCAACCGCCCTGCTCAAGCACCAAAGCACAACTTGGCTCCATCCTCTTGGCACCCACCAATTTCAGATATTTATTCACGTTGACGAGTTCCCCTCTCTTGCCAAGACTGGACAGGCTTTCTGCGTGAGAGAGATGCTCCAGTTCCCTAATCACCTTTGTTGCCCTCTGCTGGACCTGTTCCAGGAGCTCCATGTCTCTGTTGGGCTGAGCAGCCTAGAACTGGACGTCCTACTCCAGATGTGGCCTCACCAGGAATGAGAAGCTGGAAGCGTGCTGGAAAATTGCAAAAAAATTACAAAACAGCTGGAAGCAGAGTTTCAGCCCAACCCAACCCAGAGCAAACTTTTTCCATGTTAAAACCTTTTATTTGGAAAGAAGACACCAACACAAAGAAAATGTTTTCTGCATAGCCACATTTTTATTTTAGCACCACTGATGACAAACCTGACAATTTTATTCGTCAGTGTTAGGGTTGTTGGGCACAAACATGTAGCTCCTGCTACAGAGCATATCTGTGTTTTGTTCAAGGCAAGTGCAGGTGGGATGAGTGGTGCTTCCCACAGAAGACCAGACATAAACTTTTCAGCCATTTCTCATGTATTGCACTCCCTAATTCTGTAAACAGCTTCACTTTGTGCAGTATCCTAACAGCTGAATAACAGGTTTGAGGGACCAACAAGAGAGAAAAGTTCTTGAGGTGGAAGTGCCTCACGGAATATGTTGTATCTTCAACTGTGCTGCCTAAAAAGGCACATAAAGTTGTTCCATATAGAATATATAAGGAAATTCTACATAGTAGCCTATACAGGAGATCCCAATTTTATCTCAATGCCTAAGCATCATCCCAGCTACATGTCAAAATGCACAGTTCTAGAGATTAAAACTACCCTTTATGTCTTTGAGTGCAGTGTAAATTAAAGAGTATATTTTCCTGTGCAACTGTGCTGGGATGGTTTAATGGATGTAGAAATTCCTGTTCTCTTAAAATGCATGAAGTAATGGAACAAATTGGAGCACAACCTGGCAATGAGGAGAACTGGGCTTATCTTTATGAGACCTGCTGCTGAAAGAAAAGTGTGCAATCTGCTCTGTTCCTCACAAAGCAGGGAATTGTTCATGAGGTCTTAAGTCAGTAGATAACATCCCTAAAATTGCAAGATGGTTAGAAAAACCAGAGGACAAGCAATGCAAACATTTCATGCACAATTGCCATAATTGTTTTCTTCAACTCAAAAGCATCAGGCTAATCTTGTTCAGGCTAAGCTGCAAACAGCTCCCTTGATCCACACCCCTATGCGGTAAATTAGAGACCTGAGAGATTGCAGTAATTGAAATGGATCTCTTCCCAGAAGAATGTGAGCAAGATAGCGATTACACTTAAAAACGCCTGGAAATTGGGTTGCAGCACAGCATTCACTGACAGAAATTAATCACGCTTTATTATTGTCTTGCAGTTTCTACATCTCTGTATCACCCTTGAGATGTAGCTTGCCTGAGGGAAGAGGCATCTCTGCAACCTTCTACCAGAATTCAGGAAAGAAAGCAGTCACTGGTTCCTCTCCAAATTTCCATTGCACAAGGGACATGAGCCTTGCTGTTGCAGCCCTAATCTCACCACTTGGCTTGCTAGGTGCTGGAAAACCCCAGCTGAGCACAGTTTGGGGGTTTGGGTAGCAGTGCATAGTTCTAGACTCTCAGAAGGCTTTTCCAGGCTTTCTTATTTGGGCAAGTATTAACCATGGAAACATGCCAACCCAAGCACTTCCAGCCTAAAGTACTGCTCAGATTAGCAAAACCCTACCTTTACAGGAGGGCTATGTTAGCATAAGTATTGGCATCTTCAGATATGTTGTTATTCCATACAAAAAAGGATGGTTTGGTGTAAACTGAAGAAAGAGCAAAAAAACCAAAGCCTGCATACGTTAGTACCTTTAACAAATAAAAGGGTGTCTGCAGTAGCAACAAAGATCAGGGTGGCAGAAAGGGTAAACTGTTGCTATTTGATTAGAGAGCATCTGGAGCAGTATATTCCACAGGGGATGGATGTTGGTAGATTATAAACACAAATAGAAATCATGTTCAGCATTGGTTGGAGGTTCGGAGTTTTTAACTATACAACACAAATACCAGAGCCTCTAAGTTTCAGTTTCTCCTCATACTGTGAAAGCTTAGTAGTGTCTCTCAGCTTCATGGCATTTTTACTGCATAGGCTTTGCTTAGTAGCTGTCCCTCACAGCAAAGTGCTAACTACTGCCACTGCTCTTAGCCACTATAGTGACCCAGTGAGATCAAGTCAGAGCCACTTATATGCCTAACAAAATGCTAAAGAACAATTTTGGACACAAGTAAAAATGAAGGCAGTAGACGAAGCTCATAATTTATGTTTTCTCATATCCCTTAATGAGATTTACATGTTAAGTTAGTCTTAATATTACTCTCTAGAATTTAGACTTTTCAAAATATCTTCCCCTCTCACCTATTCTCTTGTTTAGTATGGTTATTTAGTTGGTTTGTTTGCTTGTTTTTAAAATGGTATCTTTTCATTTATTCAACGGAGGGCAGTGAGCAGCAGCAGACACCAAGACCAAGTTAAAACCCCATTAAAGCCTTTGTTTTCTTCTGTTTCTTCTACAAATTGTGATCTCCAGTTTTTCCACCATTCTTCTTAGAAGTTTTGTGTGTACAAGGATTAAATTCTCAGGAAGTTTATCATCAGTCTCTAGTGGTACTTGTGTGACAATTAATTAGTACTGACCCAACAGGACTCTTAACTGCAATTAACATTCATATGGATCTGCAGTTTAGTAAATGACGGGACTTTCCCAGGCTTGTTTCTCTGTAGCTTGTTCTGGGGTGGGAGTCAATAGCTCTGAATGAGCTGTTACCACTCAGGAAAGGGATGAGAGGGTCACTATGGATAGTTCTGGGAAGCCATCTTCTGAGTGCTCAGAGAGAGAGCACCACTCCAACCGCAGCACTCGGAATGCTAATAGGAAAGAGAGCAATTTGACAAATCTCATTGTGACACATTCCTGAATGCCAGAAATCCCACATCGCAATGGGTAAGTAGAAGCAGAGAAAGCACGAAATAAAGCAAAAAAGAAAGCATTTTTAGAACTTGTATACAACCGTTTCAATATAGCAAAACCAGAACACGGTATTTCAACATTTAAACAGAGAGGAAAAGTCTTTGCGAAGTAGAGAGCTAGAAAATAATGAAATATGTGGCGAAGGTTAAATGGGTAACAAGCATTCAGTACTATGTATCAGCTAAGAGCTAGGGAAAACTTCTACAAGATATTAGACCTCAGGACTTTTTTACATCAGAATATTGGGTAATGTTTTGCCTCTGGATGCTGTGGAGCAGAAAATGACAAAGGAGCAAAGAGGCATTAGATGAATTCATAGAGGATAGGTCAACAGATCATGGCAGTTTCAGAAACATCCCTCTTCTGATTTTCCCATGTTTAGAAAGAACTGCTGGGAAACAGTAATTCCATAGTGCCTGTTTCTTAAACTCCCCCATAACATCTGCTCCTGGGCACTGCTGCACAGTTTTTGGCTGGATGGACTTGAACTGAGTCAGGTCTTCATATGTTCAAAGCCAGTCTGTGTGCACAGTGCAACACTGCAAAATGCATTAGTAATAGCAGAGATTTAAAAGTTCAGACATATTTGCAATGTTCCATCAGTTTCAGACTCTGCAACACTTTTGTGTGGCTGTTTTGAATTTATCTGCCAAAACCCCACTCATGGAGGAAGGAGGACAAGGAGAAAAGTTTGCAGGATAGCCCCCCTGAATTTATCTTTCAGGGCACAATATTTGCCTCTAAGAAAATTACATACTCTGCTATAGGATAGTAGAGACCTGAACTCTTAATTCAGCTGAAACCCCTTGCACAGAATGTTTCAGGAAACAGAATTTAGATTCCACAAAAATATCTTAGCCTCATGCCTCTTCTTTTGTTTGGTCTGGCCATTTAGTTGTTTTCTTTCTTTTGTTTCTATGTCTCATGTTTGTTTTGTTTTTAGTAAGGGAGCAGTGAGCAATAAAGAACACTTACATTTCTAATAAACAAAGTATGAGGACTTTCCTGTCTTCTCTCTTTTAATTCTTTTTCTTTTAAGTACAGATGACACTTGTTTGGGTACTTCATCCCCACATATCTCTCTTGAACTATTCCCCAGAAGGTCCTGCTGTCAGGCTGGCTTGGGGTCACCTACAGGCAAGTTAAGATATGTGAAGGGTTCTTCTCCCCCACTTTTAGGTCAAAGTTGTACACCATTCCCACAAGAGATCTGTTTCAGTAGAAAATACAAGTTATTTCTAAAAATTAGCCACAGAAATAAGGAATCAAGCCGACCTCACCAGACAACATAATAACATATTTAATATTCATGTCCATGTAATGAGCAAAAATGCATTAAACTCCAAGTATATAATTTTGTTTATATTTTATGGTGTGTATCATACAGCCTCTGAGGATCATACAGCATATTCTAGAGAAAACACTTCAGGCTATGTCTACACCAGTTAATTAAGTGGGGCCAACTCACACTAAACAGGTACTGGCACATGATGGTACTGTTTTTATGTTAGCTCAGAAATGGTGTTGTTCGGAACTATCACAGGCTGGAGAGCATTCCCCATGGCAATTTTGCATGCAGCCATGCTATTTTGATAGGAAGAAAAAGCAGCTGTGTGGCCATCAGCTATGCTCTACCAGCTGGCCTTAGGGCTGAGAAACTCTCCCTGTTTGCTCTTTATTGGTTTTCATTATTTGTTTCAATTACAAATATTGCTCTGAAGCAGTAGGAGACCCTGAAAAGAAGAATCGCTCAAGAGCACTCACAAAATGTTCATGTCTGAGTGAAACTTTCATTAAAAAGGTCTTATTATTGCAAATTGGAATGGTTTAGAGGCTGCAGAATTTGTCCTCTGGCTTCTGATTTCCCTTTTCTTCCCTTCTTGCTCATGCTTTCCTGTCAAAACAGTTAGCAGAACAGAGGTAACTCTGGCAGCAGCCATACATCTCAAGAGATGATCTTCAACAGGCTAACCAGTTGCACAGGAAGAATTTGCCACTGATGTATTAAAGGCACCCAGTTTTGACCCATCGCACACATAAAGTGGTAACTCAACCTCCTCTACCTGGTTGTGTGCATGTTTGGGTACCCATATATCCATTTCAACAGAGAGAAGAAGATAAGCTTGGAGGAATATGTCCCTGCAGCTCTGTCTGGGTGTGCTTCACTGGCTGATCAAAGCTGTGCATTCAGACTGCAGCAGATAAGGAGCCTGTTCCCGCTGCTTCTCCTGCTTGGCAGCAGCAGCCCCACCCCGACCTGACACCCTGTGCTATAAGCAGGCTGCAAACTGCAAGGAAACCATTGCCAGGCAGCAGCTTCCAGTCCTGTTGCACTTGAGGATGGCCTGGATTACCAGTAGAAGTACCACTAGAAGTACAGCATGGGAGCACACACAAGCAGAGAGACCCAAAAAGAGGTAGATCTAGGGTTTTCTCCTGGCCCGGTGCTTGTGCTGCTGCTGCGAGGAGGATGAACCGCCTGACTGCTGCCCTCCAGTGCTACGTCTTCATTTATGTTAGCTTCAGATCAGCAGTGCTCCCTTACCATACACATTTCCTAACACAGTGGATTGAGCCATTACAATACTTCCTAGTCATATTCACCCACAATTCTCTCTGAAGCTAAGGCCAAGCCAAAATACCAAGAATGACTATGGAAATTTGTCTGTAGCAGACCTTTTGCAACACTATTAGTCACAGTGCTATGCTGTAACATTTATCAGCACTGTTTTTGTTTCCTCTCCACTCAAGATTTTCTTTTCTAGTGTCTAGATCTGAAGAAATTTATTCACAAGTTTATAGCATTTTGTTTTTTCAAGAAATTGTAACTGTATTGGATAAAATTAAACCTTGGACATATCTCCCTTACTGATATAACGTAGTTACAATAGCCTAGCCACGTAAGTGATGGCAACAAGAAAAATAAATTATGAGGGGGCTGAGAAAGTGAAATAACTATGGACAAATTGTCACCAGAACCCTAAAACTGGAAGAATGAAGTAAAAAGGAAGCCTGCTTCAGTACAGATTGCAGAGCATATTTATTTCTTGTACATCTGAATTATTTCTCATGGAGCATAATCAGGGCCAGTTCCTGCTCAAAACACAATTAAGAATGGAGAAGAACAGATCAACAGATGATTGCAGCTTTAATTAAGTAGAATTCTTCCTCAAAGCATTATGTGAGAATTTGGGTCCTAATACAATCATTATCTAATGAAGCTTTTGCTTCTCCATCTTCTATGAAATAGTATTTGATTCCTTGAAATAGTCATCAGAGTTGAACACAAAAAGCCACAGCTGGAGCTGCTCCAACATACAGAGTGTTCAGTTACTGAAATCTTACACTTCCTCTTAGTTTGCATTCTACACCCTGAGCAGGAAACATGGGATTTCACTTTGCTGTCTTGTCTCTTTAGATGGATTCACACTCATGCCAATACCAGATTCAGTGCCTTAAAGCACAAGTCAATGTCTCCTCTAATCTATTGCCAGAGCACAGAATGTCCAGATTATAATTAAGCCCTGACCACTTGGTATTTACTTTCATTACACTAATACTGTGAGGCCCCAGTAAGATTGAAGCCAATTGTGTTATGTGCTGTGCACACTCACAGCCACTGCCTGAAAGACCTCAAAGAATAGGGTGAGAGAAAGAATTATTTCCCACAGCAGCAAAAAGATCTTAATTTTGTTGCTGTTCTCCTTGAGGCATTAACCCCGAGAGAGAAGAGGAATAAACCTGTCTCAAATGAGCCATCTGTGCAGAAAAAAGCATAAAATATTCTCTTATCTCCTGTTTTATCTTTCCCTTCCACATTGCTTCTTCTTTCCCAACCAGAATAATAACAACACAAGAGTGAAGTCAGCCCTGGGCAAGGACGTTGTAGTGTCTGCAGCGCCAGAAGCAGTGGAAGCAGGCAGGAGTCTCACTCTGTGCTCTGGCTCCTGTAGTCAGAGCAAGCACTTGGCAAAGGTGAGGAGAAGGATTACATCTGTCAGAACAACTTTTATGGGACCCAACTCTTCCAGGAATTCTTTAAAATCCACATAATTCTTCTGAGTGTTAATGCCTGTATTGGGACATTTGCATTAGCAGATAAATGTGCAAGAACACGTTTCCAGACATCTGCCTAGTGATCGCATATCTGAGCAGTTTGCTGAAACTTGGTCTAAGGTCCGTGAGGTCCTTGGGCTCCTGAAATGATTTCCAAGGTTTGTAATAAATTGTGTTGCTGAAGTGTACCATGGTTAAGCAATTCTTGAATGATAGAAACAATATGTGGTGCACTGCACTAAAACCAATCTATGTTATTTTAACTTTCCAGCCTTCAAAAGCTTTCTGAAGGGAACACAGACTAGAGGAGAAATTCGTATATATAGAGGCTTTGAAAAAAAGAAGAAAACTTTTGTGAGGATGCCCCCAAATTATCACCTCGTCAGCACAAGAGAAGTGGATGATATAATGCTGATCATTGTGCATTGTGTTATTAGGAAGTGAGGAATAACAGTGTAGTGTTTAAGGTAAAGGCAGTCTCTAGATTTCTGCAGAGCCCTGGTTGAATTGCTTACATTGCTCCAGCTAGGTCCATGATTTTTTACCCATGTCAAAGGAGGGAGGACTCAGAGTGTGCAGTGCCACAGGTTTAAGTGGTGGTGATGTCTTGTAAGGAGGGGTTCATCTTCGGGCACAAAAGGCATTGTAGTATTGTTGAGTTTTCCTTCCTGATTGCAGGATTGCATCAGAGTGTGAGTCAACAAAGAAGGGATGTGGGCTTTCAGGATCTTGGGCTTGAATGGGAATGCAAGCCATGAGCTAATGTATTCCGTGTGCCTTTCCCTTCTTTCAGGCAGGGAAAACTGCAGGTAGGTACTGTGAAGATAAATGTCGCAGAAATGCCACAGATACTACTGTCATGGGTATAGATTCAGGGCACAGACTCAGCTTGTTCAGTTCTCTAACAATGTTATTGTTGTTGTTATTATTATTAAAATTATTAAATTCACAAATTATAATATATTATCAGGCTACACACATGCTGTACATACTTTGTATGACTAAAGCAATTAAGACACATAAAAAGACCTTGAATTTCTTGAAAATAGGCAAATGGAGAGTATCCTATCCCAGACTCAGCACCTGGCAGAGGGTATGTGCTGCAGTCATTTACTGTGAAATTTAACTTTGTTTTGCTTAAGAGTCCACGAAGCTTGTGATAAATTAACTTATGCTGGAGCAGCCACAGCAGGCTGGCAGAAGTACTCAGGACTGAGCATGATTTTTATTGCTCAGTTACCTCTACTCTTAAAAAAATTTTCTAACCATGAATCAATGTAAATTCTCTGTTGTGTTTTACACTGTGTTTCTCAGCTTAATAAAATGTAAAAGGAAAGCTATAGGAAGAAGTGGGAGGGTGCCTAGTTACAGCATATAAAGGCAGGTCTATAAAACATGTTACACAGTTAAGAAGTTACATGCAATGCAATTTTAAGATTGTATGTGCCAAGTGTGTTCATGGTATGCCTTGTGTTATATCAAGTCATTTGTACTCTCTTTGTTTGAAAAGTATTAATTAGTTTTCTAAAATTTAAAAAAAAAAAAAAAAAAGAAAAAAAAAAAAGAAAACAAAAAACCAATCCAAACAAAAAACCCAGTCCTGTTGAGAAATCAGGCATCACTTCCATATGGTCTTTGACTTTGTCACATGTAAAGACAATTGACAGAATTGGTTCTGTAAGGCTGTCGATTAGGAGGACCTCTGATAGTGGTATCTTTACTGTAAGTCTGCTCCACATGTGTTATGGAAAAGAAGGGGGAACTCAGTTTCCCAAATCCCCCATCTCCCATTCGAGTCCTTTTACTGCTGGACTGCTGGACTGCTGGATGTGGGCAGGACCTGTCTGCTTCCTGGCTGTGATTCAAGGGACAGTTAAGCACGGGACAGCTCTGGCTATTCCTGCTCAACCACATCAGTAAGAGACAGACTGGAGAAGCCCAGTTCTGTGCATCTCCCCTGTTCTCACCTGTGAGGCAGGCTCGGAGCACTCTCGTGACCCCAGGGATGACTGCAGACACTGGAGGGCTGGGTCCCAGACATTGTGAACACACCAAAGTGCTGATATCTAAAAGGCCTGTTAGGCATTGAAGACTTTGTGAATAAGACTCCGCACTGACACCATCACAGACTTGTCAGTCTTCATCTGAGAGACTTCTAAGTGTTACTCACCTTCGCTGAGACTTGTTTGCTCAAAAGTTCAATCTAATACAACACATGTAATTGTTTGCAAGATGGGAACCTTCTCATTTGTCTGCAGTCTGCTTTGAGGACAACCACATTGATTTTTCTTGCACTTTTATAATTTGGAATACACTGTATTTAAATGGGAGTTGGGGGGAAGGTAAGGAGAGCAGGTGGAGAAAGACAGAAAGACTGTGCTTATGTGCATATCTGTATTTATCAGATTAAATAAACATATTTTAATAAGTTGATAAGAGAAGGATAATTCAGTTTGGTGCTAGATTTTAATGTAAGAAAAAACTTTGAGATGTTGCCAAGATTATGGCATTGGTTAGAGAGAGGAACCTTCTGCCATCAGTGTAGTTCAGAGTCCTGACTGAATCCTAAGGCTCCAGAGACAGATTTGCAGCTCTGGAAACAGAAACAATTGTCAGTGGGAGAAGAGAAAGGAAGCAAAGGAAATGCAGAGACATCTCCTGGCATGCTTAGAGCATGCAGAGCTCATATGTGATTTTATCAGCATTGGTGTCTGGTCTTGCAAGAAACATTTTGAAATAGAACAGTGAAGGAGTACTGTACACACGGTGGTGTGGAGTGAGAAGTGGGGCAGCTTCATCTGAAGGCATCAGAGAAGTCAGTCAGTACAAGAGCAGAGGTGAAAGGCTCACTGGGTAGCTCTAATTTAGAAGGAAATTTGTGCAAATTACAGAATTGTTTTAAATAATGTTTCACAGGGAAAGAAAATACTGGATTGCATTCTGTTTTTTTTGTAAACAGGAGGAAAGATGACCAAAATGGATCAGAGTATTCCAATATGAAGATCCTGGATAAACTAACTCAGCTTTGACCCTTCAGGCTTTCTCAAATGACATGACAGGACATCTAGCACAAAAACATGCTGAGAAAGGTTCACATTCCAGATACACAGTGACTCATACACTTCCAAAACAGTGTTATAACAAGCTGCTGTCCAAATTTCCTGCTGTATTACATGTAATGCACGTTCAGTTGTGCTGCTGGCACACTTCCCTGTGAGTTAGTATAGAACCACTGCCCCCATTCAGAGTTAGGTGACCACTGTGCAGCCAGTGCTTCTGTCTCTGCAAACACATGTGAAACAAATGTCCCAATTCCTTGTAGTCCTCAGGACCCTTTTACAGATGGCAGAGTCTAATTAACCTCTGACACAGTGACCATGTACGAAGACGGACACCTACCTTCTACATTTCTGTGCCCTTCCATCTGATTACAACAATTTTCAGTTGGATTAACATTCATCTGTGGGAAGAACTTAGGGAAGGAGGATGGTAAGTAGGAAGGGAACATTACTTCATATGGTTTTTCTTTGTTTCAGTACCTAATTCAATGGTATTGTGTCTTAATGCTACGTGTCCTTTCCCATGGACCCTGCTTGCTTTGTGTGAAGCACAGGAAATTGTGTGGAGAAGTGAGAAGGAAAGTTTAAGAGGAGAGAGTGATAAGTACTGGCCTTAACCATATTGACATGAAGTGATTCAGTGATGCCAGGGAGCAATACAACTTGTCTACTCCACAAGGCCTGAAGTAATCCTCCTCCATGGTGATTTCTCTCTGTTCTCTTTTTCTATTCTGGGTCATACTGTGAATTCTGTGAATTCTTACTGCTGAAGAGAGGCCTTTCAGCCTTTGAGAAATCTTGACCGATGTAGGCGTTTACTGCAGCTTGTAAATGAACTAGAAGAAAGGGTAATAATAATGAACAATTAACAGTTTTGAAAATGCAAAAAGTAAGAACCCTGAATACTGTAATAGGGGTTTTCTCTAATCTTTAGATACCATCAAAAAATATAAAGCAAAAGCTGTGCTTTGTTTTTCTTTCCTTTTAATGTACTGGTGGACCCCTTGAACAAATAACGTCACGAGGCTTTTTGTGCTTTCCTAGTAAAACTTTTGCCCTCTGTAAATGCCACTGTTTCATACCATGCAGAAATCTGGAAATAAAAAATTCTGTCCTAAGGGCAATTTATTTTAATTGATAGTCTGGCTTGAGTCAAGTTTGAATTTTTCCCAGAGCACATTACCTGTCTCCTGAAAAAGAGTGAATTTTTCAAGGTTAGGTGTTTCCTATTGTATGCTTCAAAACCACCTTTGTAGATTTGCATTGAGGGAAGATGGTATTTGAATCTGGTGGAATGCTTTACATATTCATATTGCCTGAAGGCTGGAAACTTTTTATCACCAGAGGAGTAGCAGAGATTACAGTAAAGATACAGGTCAGTCAATGGAAATGAGATAAAAGCAATTGTTGAGATTTTCTTCAAAATGCTTCCCCACATCCCCCACTCCGGCCCCCCCCCC
>NW_024523822.1:5612644-5692617 GCF_017590135.1 Pyrgilauda ruficollis | reverse complement strand
TTTTTTTTTTTTTTTTTTATGTGGAAGTCTGGATGTCTTTTGTGGAGATGTACTGATCTACAGAGTATGTTGTACTGGATCCAAAGGACAGCTCCAATAAATACCGTTTGATCCCTGAATGGACTTCCCATGTAAATATGGAAAACAACTTTTCATGGCTATAATGAGAAGAGTCACATGCCATGTCCTTGCAGCTCTGACTAAGGTAACTCCCTACAGAATTTCCTTTTCTACAGCATTCTTACTGGCTAGGTCAGAATTAATTTTTTAGCATTGATGGTTTCCACAGATCTTACCCTTGGAGATACAACTCTCCCTCCATGAACCTATCCTGAATGGCAAGGCAGTAAAAATTAGGCAGAGTACTGAAGAGGAACCTAAATGTGTTGGTTTTTTTTAACTTAGAGCTAAGAAGTCCAAGAGAACCAGATGATAATCTGGTTTAGTCCTGAATGGTTTAGTCTTGAATGATCCAGATAACTTCTTACAACCATTCTTTTTTTTTGGCAATGACCCTTCCATAACACCACCCTTAAAAATCTAGTATTAATCAGACAGGCAAAGTTGCAAATAGAGATACTGAAAGATGAAGAAAGGACATGATGGGCTTTTATACTAGTGCTTGTTTTCTGTTTCTGCAGAAACAGGATCTATAAGGTTTATTGATGTCTGGAGATCTCTGGGTGTGTCCAGCTATACTCCGATGCACACAATAGCTAGAAAAATTGCTGTTGCAGCCTTGGAAAAGATGACTTTTCTTCACAATTACAGTTAATTTAAACAACTGCAAGACACAAACCTAAGATCACAGCTGACCACACAGCAAATAATTAGGGATGCTCTACCTTCTGGAACATATTAATGAGTCATATTAAATAGTTATGCACTCACATTACATAAGAGTATTTGTGTACTCCATTACATGACACTCAGAAAACCCAAACAGACAAATAAGAAAACAGAGAATAATGCAACATACAAATACCTTGGAAAGGAAAATAAATAAAAGCTGTGGAATAAAGAGTGCTATAAAAAGTGGTAAAACTGTTGCCAGAGACCTTGTAGCCTTTTGCACAGGTTTACAATTGTGTTAGATCCTCCTTTGGTTTCTCATGGGACCTTTGTCCAGCTTTGTCATTCTTTATTATGAGACTGACATCAGTCAGCTGGTTTGTAGCCAGTTGCAGTAATAATAAACTGGCAGGGAGCTCAGAAATTACTGGAACTATTTGGTCATCTTGAAACTGAAAATGAAAGACTATTCCAAAATTCTTGAAGGCAAAAAACCCCACTCTTAAATGCCTTTTCTATAATAACTGTTTCACAGCATAAAAAGTCTACAAAGTTCAAATTGTTTCAGTTTATTTAGTGCTACGTTTGCCTTAAAAGTTGTAAGGAGTTCCAGCCAAGAGAAGCCATCTCCTCCAAGAGGGATTCATTTAATATCAGCAAATAAAAATACATATTGTGGAGGATCCAAACCTTTAAAGCTGTAGAAATAATTTATTAAGGAGAATGACATTTCGTACCACCACGTTGCCTACTGGATTCTACTAACATACTCCATTTGTCCCTTAAGGTTAATAGTCAATTGTGGAGCCATTAACAGAGTGGGTAGGCTTTTGCATCAGCTACATGAGCAGAGTGTGTGATGTATTTGCATGTTTGACTGACACACTTGCAGATTTTTTAAGAAATTCAGCTCGCTTTTGCTGAGGTCATTCACTTACAGCTTTGCAGCTCTAACCTCACTCCACAGGAATACGTAGTGACTGGCTGGCTGCTTTTTAACATCTGGCTACAAGAGCTTGCTGAAATTTCGGACTATCTCACTAACGTTCTTGTGAAGATGGAAACACTGATACAATGTTTTTCTCTGCCTTTGCACCTCTAGGTTTTTGGGTGGAACTGCCTCAGGAACAAATCCTGAGGTAGCTTTTGCTGCCACACTGTCTTTCTATTCATATTCTATTATTTCTGTGCGCTCGGGAAGGCATTTTATCTCCTTTGGAAGTCTCCAAAGTAAGAACAGCAAAGCAGTCCACAGTTACACAATTTTAGTCAAGATTTTCTATTTGTCAGCTGGAAAGCACCCCCCTCAGGTGTGTCTGGAAGCTGGATACAGCCTGGAGCAGCCATGGCTATACCAGTGTTATGTCCAGCTCAATCCACCCACGATGTTCCCACCCCTCCACTGGCAGTGGGAAATGCCCCTCTGGCATTTGCTCAGGCCAGGGCACAAGATGAGCTCAATATCCCTAGAGCCAGAACCGAGACGTGTCCCAGGCTGCCAAGCTGACTGCCACCACAGACTCATCCTCTCAGTGGACTGGATATCAAGGTGGCCACAGGAAGCACTGATCACAGCCCAGCAAACTTCACGACCAAAGAGTACCTCCAGGGCTCAAGCAACAGTGGGTTAGTGCGCATTATTGTGCATCTTGTGTGTCAGTGGTGCCCTCTCCAAAACAGGTCAGCACCAGAAATGTCTTTAGACGCCTAAAAGAGACTCACTCTTTCTACTTGAGCTGTGGAGGTCAGTGGCTCCTCTGAGAGCCCTGATGGGCTACACAAGTGTCCACTCACCTGCTGAAGAACTGTCATCAGGACTGCCACAACAGGGACAGCTGGCAGTGACAGTACGCAAAAGTGGATTAGTAAGTCTAAAATGCAGGGTGATATAGTGACCAAAGTGATGGGGAAACCACACTTTGAAGTGAGGAGGAAACAAAAAAAAAATGGAGTTCTGAGTCTTCCATGACTTCATCTATACTTTGGCTAAACATTTTAAAATAAACGTGGTCAAAAAATTCACCGCTTCTCTCCATTTACCTTCTGTCTGTTGGCTTGAGGTTAGTGGCTCTAGTCAGTAATGAAGGCAGTGAATCGCATGGAAATTCACACAGCACACAGAAGAGGGAAGATCTTTGAAAGCTCTGTGACCATTTCTTACAAGTGTTTTTGAAGAGGACAGAGTGCCCTTAGTGGGTTTCTTCTTCCTCAGAAATACATGACAACATCTACACACAACAGATTATTCACCAAATTTAGAAGTTAAGCTTGGTGCATACTTTCCATGTGGTTCAAGTGCTACAAAATACTCCACAGAGAAAAGCTACTGACAAATAACTAAAATGCAAAGAACAATGCAACGACACACAAATCCCAGAGTCTGAGTAATTTTTTGCCCAAGGAGTCAAAACAACAAACCAAGATCCACCCTGGAATGACGTAGCGAGCTGAGGGTACTTCAGAGGTGTATTCCTCTATGAGTTATCACTGCATGAAAAAACCCAAAACCAAACTAAATAGCACTTTGCCCCCACACCCCCAAGGGGAAAAAAAAAAAAAACAACCCCAAGAAAATTTTAAAAAGGCACTTCCCATTTACCCAGTTATGTCCCGTGTTTTACTTTGGAGCTCACCATTTCAGTGAGTTTTAAAAAAAGTAAATTTATTATTTCACACTCAACAATACAGCATACAAACTGTGATGCAGGTCCAGCTGCATCTGAGTAACAGCTGCTGAAGTATACCCAGATCCTTGCATGGAAAGCAGAGTCCTGCTGTTTCTCATGGAATCTTCCCTTAACTGCCAAAACCTTTTCAAAAGCAACTTCTCCAAGGGCTGAACCAGTGCCCACTGAAAGCAAAGGGAAAGATTCCTATTGATGGCAAGTATCCCAAGTAAGCCAGAGGCTTAGATTGCCCTTGCCAGAAAATTGTTTATGTGCATTTTGATGACTTCTAAAGCTTCTCTTTTTGTAGTTGTCTTTCATACAGATCTTACCATGTGATTATTTTCCAGTCACTTCACATACTGGATAAAGTGAGGTTGATGTGTTTCTATCCCTGATTCAACAGAGAACATAATTTTATCAAATTAATTTTTATGAGACCTTCTTCAGTCAGGGTGCACGGGGAAGCATATGCAATGTTTAAACATTCTGCTGTCCAATGGCCTGATTTTCCCTGTATAAACACATGGGAGGAAGGTAAAAGACTCAGTCATGTGTTAAAGATAACGATGTGGTGCCCTCACAATAAAACCACAGAAGCCAGGTTTTTCACAAGCTTACTCTGTGATTGAAATTCACTTGCAGTTTGTCCTCAGAGGTAAGTATAGACATTCCAGTGCAGATTGAAATTGTGGAATTAAATGGGACAGTCTCTTAATTCTCAGGGAAGATGTGGAAGCTTGTGGTCACTTACATTCTTCACTGATGCCACTAAATGGCAATTTAATACCAAGGTGCAAATCAGGTGAATAAACCTGCCTGAAAGGGGGTCACTGGGGCATGAGTTATCTATGAAAGCAGACAGGAAAGGAATGAAAAAACGTGCACCTTTAGGTAAGACCTTATTTCTGGAGAAGCTGAAGCCCATCACTTAGTGCAATTGCTACGATGGGGTAGCTGGCTGCCTACAGAAAGTTGTATAAACACATGCACTCAGAGAGCAAAAACTGTCCCCTTCTGTTATTCTTTAACTAAACTTATTTTCTTCTTCTGTCAGAGTAGAAGAGGGAACAGTTCATGCAGTTGCAACTCATATTTTCCATATTTTTATACGGACCATATAGACCAAGGTTGTTTTAGGCCAGATCAGTTCGTTTAAAAAAATGCAACACCCTCCTGCCACTGCCTTAATAGCAAATTTTATTACATCTTTGATACCACAACTAATTATTCAGAGAAGAAATCACAATTAGCAGGAGTTTGGCCGTAGCGTTTATCCCCAACTTGCACTCCTCTGGTATACAGTGTATCAAGAGGACAGAGAGGATGACACTCGAACCTGAGCCAACCCTGTAAAAATAGGGAGCTAGCGGCATCATAAACGCTGGAATTATTTAGAAGGCTTAATAAATCTAGCCTTAGGAACACCAGTCAAGAGTAATCTGCTCATGGCAAGTTCCACAGAGGCAGGATATGATCTTTTGTCTATTGTTGTGAATCTGGCAGTACCCTAAATAGCAGCTATATTTCCATAACAGAGGACTTTAGTCATGCAAATCCTCCCCCTCAGGCCCAAGGACGTCAGACAGGGAAGGTGAGATTCAGCCTTCCCTTAGTGAAGAGTGTGACACCTCTATAGAAGAAATGCAGAGCAACCATGGGCTCTTCCAAATTCCAAACACACAAAGCCAGCACAAAGTGTTCCTGGAAGACAAAATCATCTTCATTGTCTCTGCTACTCTGTACCAGCCAGATCCCTTGAACTCTTATGCTGGAAGGTGAAGGGATGTACAAGAGTTTACTTAGGCTAACGTGGGCTCTTATTATTAAAAAAACCCCCCCCCCCCAAAAAAAAAAAAAACAACAAAACAACCAAAAAAAGAAGAAAAAAGTATTCATTGAAGAGAGAAATAAAAAAACAGCAAATAGCCTTTCTTCTCTTCCTGTGACAGGCCTGTAATTTGAATCCCCTGTGGTAATTTTGTAAATCAAACTTCTTTTGCTCTAAGAGAAGAAGCCAGATGGGCAGTGGGGCAATGTCTCTCTTTGGTATGGCATTTGGTATCTAGCCTGGTACTCAAAGGTGTAGGCATTTTCCCTCCCCTCCTATTGCAGCTGAATGACTTTGCTGTGTTGATTTGAAACGACCTGACTAATCTCAACTTCCTCTAACAGTTTAATGAAATGTCAGAAGTTAACACTGTTCACAGAACTGAAAAAAGGCCATTCAAACAATAATGAAAGGAAACACATGGACAGCAGTTTTTAAACAGTTTTGGGCTATTGGAAATAATTCAATGAGCTTTAGTCAAGCTGCAGTACAAGCATACTGAGATGTGACCCAAAAAAAAAAAAAAAAAAAAAAAAAAAAGATGCATTTTTCATCTGGACTGTTTAATATATTTCAGGATTACAAAAAGGACGTATATAAGAAAAGCGATAATTAGGTAAATTTCGAAAAAAAAAGAGAGATCCTTCCTGCCCCTCTTGGATCATTTGGTGTTTGGAAATACAAACCACAGAGCAACGGTTACGTGGCACTGGTTCCACCATCTGAAATTACAGCAGGCAGAGGTAGCAATGATCCGGCAAGTTGAGTCCTGTTCCTTTCCAAAAGAAGTTTAATGGTGTTCTCAAGTGCAAAGGAATTGAATACAATGATCATGATTCCAATCTGGTAGAATACCAGAGGAATCATACCTTTTTCAGAGGAAAAAGCTTACACTGTACTCCCCCATTAAGCACAGTACAATGGGCTAAACCAAACACATCTTTGCTTTGTCTATCACTAGTATTTTACTTCCTCTTAAGAAGTTATTGAAGTCTACTAAAATAGCATATTTTTTACTGAAGACAGCTCCCAGATTTTGTGACCTGCCCACTGGAATTATTTTTTGCTTCCAGCTGAAGGAGAGACACTGTTTTGTTGGTAGCAGTACCAGTTATTGCCAAGCACTAATCCTTCTCCCGTTATTAATTTTTCCTCAGGTAGGTATCTTCATATGTTATAAAGGTGACAGATGTTTAGTGCCGTTGTCCTCTGAAGCACAACACCCTGTAAGGCAAAACCACGCTTTCCAGAGGCTACCATCTCTCTCACCTCCCTCACTACCATTTTACTGTAGAACCTGGAGACTGCAGCATCAGCCTGGCTCTTGTACACAGTCTCTAGGACTTCCCATAGTGCAGACTGTACATCCTTTGACTGTCTCAGAATTCCAGGAAGTCTCTCCTCCTTCCCATCACAGCTTCAGCTGTGATGTAACTCAATTACACTGCTGCTGCCTCTCAGCTTTCCAGACATCCATGGGTGGATGGATATAAACTTTGTTTAGTAAACTCTACAAAAGAGTTTAATCAGCCTTAGGGCTGACTACAGGCTCATTAACACTTGCCCATAGTTGAGCACTCAAAGTTGAGAGATGCCAGCTTAGAGCAGTAATGGGGAACCAACTACTCTGGCAACCTTCTGACTCTCAAGCTCACTCCCTATGGAAAAAAAGGTTCCATGAATATGTAAAAGAAGACAACCCTTGCGCAGAAGCTTGGTGGAGAAGGGAGCAGCCTGAAGGTTGGGCAGGCAAGCTATCAACACCAAAGAGTTCAGTGCTGCAACCAAATGCCATTACCTTCATGTATTTTTGCACTAGGCACTGGAAAGGCTGAACCTCTAAGAAAACAGGCAATGGTATATAAAATATCGTTCTGAGACCCTCTGTTTACATGACACAACGTTTGAAACCCAAATGTTCATATTTGCTGCACAGGTTTTTTGAGTTACATGATTTAGTATATTAGCATTACATTGCCAATCCAGACAGAATGGGAAAAAATTATTTGTAGGAACAGATGCAGCTATGAGAGACTGGAAGAACAAAGGAAAAACTGAGAGCCAGTAAATACAGGAGAAATTATGAAGATCACTAGAAGCTGGAAGGAAGAATGTGGGCCACAGTAACTTTACAAAATGATGCTAGGCCATTACAGAGAAGGCAATGAGATTAGTACAAGCATATAGGGAAGGTAGTTCTTTTCTAAGAGAAGAAGTGTCCTAAGAGAAGACAGACTTATAAGCCATAGCATCTGTCCTTGTCTTTAGAAAATAATTCTGTTAATCACAACACTCCCACTGAAAAACTAATCCCTTGGCATCAGTGCTCAAAGTGTGTAATAACCTACAGACATGTCCACAAATTCACCACACAGGCATGTCCACAACTGCTCTTGGAGCTTCCTGGGAATTCCCCTGGCTACTTACTCTTTGGCAATTTTAGAAGGTCATGCTGGGTTAACGCCTTATGTATCCTGAGATCTGGATTTTAGCATGATGGTATCAGCACAGAGGATTGACTACAGCTGCTCAAACCTCATGCAACAAAAATTTCAGTTTGCATCACTGAGTTATCACATAAAATGGGGGGCTGGATTGACAGAGCGCAATGAGTTAGGGATGGTGCCAAACAAGGAGCCTGGTACTGCTAGGAAGAAAACCTTAGATTCTTAGTCAATGCCCAGAGACAGAAGTGTTTCACCTCACAAACTACTTCAGCAAAGTTCAAGTGTAAAGACATAATTCAGTATTTCCAACAGAAATTATTTTTCTTCTGAGAAAAGGTAATAAATGACATCTCACATTACACCACTGGGTCAATATATTACATTCTTTGCTCTGCTAAGCTACATGATGATATCCTGGAACACAGAATCTAAGGAAGTGAAATTAGCTGGCCATCACTGCAGATGAAGTGTGTGTTTGTAAACAACTACATTTTGTACTTGCACTAAAAAAGACACTGCAATCTACCTCTGGTGTTTTAGGGCATTTAAGTTTCCATTAAATTTTAAGGTATTATTTAACTCAGGATGCTGACAAGAGAATTCCCAAAAATGCCAATTTACTTACACACTCCTGACTTGCTTCTTATGCTTGTGAAAATTTCAACTGCATGTAATAAAATTAAAAAATACTTTCTCATAAGAAAGTATGCTTCAGGGGATGACAGTGTAATGAAATATTTGCTATCACTCTACTGCTTACAAGTTTGTAATTCAAATCAAAGGTTTTACAGGCTTGTATAAATAAACAGTGCAGCAAGAACCTATCTCTGTAACACAGAGCTAAAACAGTCTTCTATAAATGTTCTGAATAATTTCCTTCTAAATTTTACACTGCATAACTGAAAAAATAGATAGATACAAGATGCAATGAGGACACTTTGCCAAGAATTCTGTCTTTCTTAAGAATTTCTGTGGACTACTAGATCCTAACAGAATTTAATTCTGCTAAAATCAATGGGTATTTTATTATCAGCTTCAATGACAAGGATATACATAAAGGAATCATATTCAAATGGAACATGGAAGGATATAATAAAATTTCATTACCTGCACTCATCAGGGTTTGTACCTAAATTAAGCACTGAACCTATAATAAATAAGCACAAGAGCTTAATGTGAATAAACCAACAATGCTAGGAAATCTCTATCTTTTGTCCTCTCCTTTTAGTTTTCAAGTACTTCTCTTGTAAGAGTCTACACAGGAGAAAATGACCAGGATGGGGCAGATAGTTCTCTCTAATACAGAACAGATGATGGATGTATTCTCCAATTCTGATGTAAAGGCACAGCATGTTTCACATTGTATTCTGCAGATAGTATTCCAAACCCATATAATCTTGTATTTCATACAAATCAAAGGATATTTAGGAAAATGAGTGTCCTTTACACAGTTTGAGGAGCCCAAGTAAAACAAATAGATTTAAATTATCACAAAAAAAATTCACATAATTTTCCAGAGAAGCATGGTAATAACCTAAGTTATGTTTTTCACTGTCTTTCTGATGAAAATATGAACTCTTAACCTGCAAGTTAATTATCTTATCCAACTCCTACTTCACAAATATTGCACCACTCCAACATTTTTCGTCTTTTACTTACTTTGGAATTTAGTATTGCTCAGAGTTCTTTTTCAATTATTCTACATTTGTTGATTATTTTAATGCACTGCAAATCTGCACAAAGAGGAGCATCTACTCTCTCTCCAACCACAAAAATGACATTCCATTAGTGTCTGGCAACTTAATTACTGCATGTTTTGGGTTAAGACACAGAGTTACAGCAGGTAGATGAAAGAAGGTGTCTATGTGCTTATGCATGTACACCCTCTTAATTCATAAACAAGAAGTTAAAAAAAACAAGCAACTCCACAACAATATCTTCCCAGATTCTTCCAGCTTCTGTTATAAATTATTTAAAACTTAAATTCTTTCACTTCATCCACAATTCTGAAGACTGCTGGCTTTGTCTCTCTGCTCACATCCAAAATGTCTGGAGTAACGTAGTGGGGAAGTGAGAGACCACCAGAGGAAGACCCTACAAGGGCAGGCCTGTGATGAACAAATGCTGTGTACACCATGCATCCATAAAAACCACATGCAAATCCTGACAAGACAACTTCACAGCACATAATAGCCCAGTAACAGAGTTGAACTGAGGTCAAGCCTGGAATTACTGATTTTAATTGTCTCCTTCTAATTTTTTTTATCCTCCTGGCTTTTTTGTATTGTAAGATCACAAATAAGTTGTGTACATATTGGTTCTGAATAAAACACTGAAACATGAGTTTATTGTTTCTCGTTGTTGGAACTTCCTAGAGGAAAAATATTGCCAAAACAATTTAATAGTGTATTCAAAATTAAGAGTGCATTTTGACCCAAGTGACTATAAATTAACCTAAAAAAAAAAGAAGAAAGACAATAAATTCTTCATTTTCCAAACAAATCAGGAAAATAACTGCAACAAAAGAGCATTTCAAAGAGTCACTGAACAATACTGAGAAAGTATGTCTGCTAATCAAGGTAAGGACAGCTCATTCGGAGGAAAGACTTCCACAGCTTGAGGCTGGAAGCTCTGTGTTTGGAGAAATGTGCTGTAAAATATTAAAATATTTGAGCGTTGTTAATTTTTGATATACCTTCAACAAAACCAGAACTCCACTTCACTTCTCATAAGATAGTGACTTCAGAGAAGCAAGACATGTTTCCTGTAAAGCACTTGAATGATGTGCTTCGAATTTGTTTCAAAGGTGAAGCTTTTCCCAAGATCCTCACATGGAGGATGGTCCTCATGCCTCACAGTGTTGCTCAAGGCTGTTGCCAAATATCGCAGTACCAATTGTGACAACCACGGGAGAAAGGGGAGTTTTCACAATAGGAATTGTGCAATCAGATTAGCCAGTCCAAGGAGGATTATAAAGATGTGAATAATCAGTGCGGGCCACGTCAGCTGCCCAGCACGGTGCAGGGAGATCATGTAGATGAGTGATGGATACACGAACACAAAGGCCAGGCCACATGTTGCTCCAGAGTATCTGAGGAAAGGGAGGGAAGAGGAGAAGTAAAAAAGAAAAAAAAGAATTAATGCTTTGCATTTATTCTTATTTCTTGTTGTCATTTCCCCACGCCAAACCAATGAACAATCTGGAAGAATACTGACTATCTGCAATCGATAAACATCAATTTCTGTTCCTTACTGACCTCTACCTCCTTCACTAGCACTTAATTACCACTCTCTGTGCTGTTCACCCCCCTGCTTGCTTGTACCTGCAGTATGGCATGGCTCTGTCCTTTCAGCCACACCCTGTGATGCTGTTGGGGAACAAATCCCTTACTTAAGCCTTGATGCTTCTACCTTCTTTGGGGAAATTTGTCAACATGCAGCAGAAAGAGACATAAGAGTGCATCCTCTATTACACATCCTTTACTGTCAGAACTGCAAATCTCATTGCACCCCAGCCATCTGAGAACACAGACTAAACCATTTAAATATAGAAATGTTTCTGAATCTGCAATTCTTATTTTAATTTATTTAATGAGCTTCTAGCAAATCATTCTTCACACCTAAAAGGAACAAAATGCCCTTCTGGTAACATGATCAACCACAGCAAGGGAAACATCTAACTGTTCTTTTTCTAACCTATTCCTTGCTTACAAAAATGTTCTCATAACTTTCACCTACTAAGAAGCCAAATGTTGTTATTAAGTAACAACGTATTTTGTTTCATATATTTGAACATTCCTTTCCAAGGAATGAACAGTCTGGCTTGCAAGCACGCAAGTTAGACTGTATAAAGACAATTTATCTGCTGGACACCCACTATTCAATGTGTTTGGTTACTAAGCACAATATAGACACATCAGAAGAGATAAGCACCAGTTTGCAAACAGTGGTATGTATTGCACAATGTTTAAACAAATTAGGTATCAGGAAGAAGAAATTCTCTCCTGTCAGGGTGCTGAGGCATTGGAACAGGTTGCCCAGGAAAGCTGTGGATGTGATGTCCCTGGAAATGTTCAAGGCCGGGTAGGATGGGACTCTGAGCAACCTGGTCTAGCAGCAGGTGTTCCTTGCCCATGGTAGGAGGTTGGAACTAGGTATCTTCAAGGTCCCTTCCAACCATAAGGGCCATTCTATCATTCTAAGAGTCTCTGATGACAATTAACTTGACCATTTCTATTACTGGAATACAAAAAAAATTACTACAAGGAGAGAGAGAAGAAAAAGAGGAAATGGGGAAAACCTTCTAAGATCAGCCACTGTGCAAAAGTAAGTTATTTTGCTACTTTGGTCAGACCCAAACCTGTCACTCTGGTTTTATAATTGCAGATTTCAGTATTTTTAAACACCTCCCTCTCCTGGTTGCTTTAGGAAAGATGCAAACCAAGAATAAATGACAATGCATATAAATATGTTGATGTCAAACACAGCAGACTTCTTATTATTTCCTCTAATATTTTCTCATTATAGAAATCCTAGCTTTTCATCAACATAGTAAATTTGAGATATCATTTAGAGGCACTTTGATGCCACTTGCTTTCTTGGATTTTTATTATGGACCTTCAATCCAGGTTGAAATGGTCTGAATACGAAACAGAAACTTGGGAGAAGTACACAATAACAAAGCAACTTTTCTTCTGGTACCATACTCATTTATGAGTAGAGTTACAAGGTCCTAAGGTACAGCTCTGGTAAAACTCAACCACCTCAGACACAGAGGCAGAATAACAGACGTCAGAACTTTGCAAGCTGATTGTTTACCCACCAAATCATTATTTGACAACTTAAGAAGGCATAAGCTTCACAAAACATAAAGGTACAATTATTAGCGCTCCTTTTCAACATCAAGACACAAATATAGTAACACCACAGGGAAGCTCACTGCAAGCAACACTCACCTTATGATACCTCCTATATTTGGATAAAATCTTGCCATTGCTACTCCAGCTCCTACAATGGCTAGGTTCAGGATAAGCACATGGAAAAGGCTGCAGAAAGTGAGGAAAGAGTGTTAAAATCTGTTATATTTTTTACAAAATACCACCACTGGCCATCATTTACTCTAATATTTAACTGGTACATGGATGGCGCTTTCATTTGCATGACTCACTCTATTAAAGCTAATTAATTTCACAGCAAACATGTCATCTACTGAATATTCAGAGTGCCAATTTCTAAATATCTAGTATTTTGACTCAAAATATTCTTAAGAAATAAGAATGTGTAATTTGGCAATTCTTACGAAAAACATCATACATGGTACTCAGCACTCAAGTATTTCAGATGGATATTCAAATACCAAAGAAACAATACTGTATAACTTAATTCCCACAAGAAAAAATTAGCTTGTTTGCAGAATGAGCTGAATTGCTCGAAGTGAACTAATGGAAACCAGAAGAAAGGCAAAGATGCATCAAGTGGAAAACATTACAAACACTATTAAAATTTGAACTCTACTGCAATTTGATAGAGGACAAACATTTAAAATGTTGGATGTATTACAGTATATGAACTGCAATGAACTTCCTTGCTCCTGCCCTATTTATGCTGAATTTTTTTTACAAATAATTTCCTGTTGCTTTGCTTTTGCATTAGGATAAGAAAAATGGAGGTTTTCTGTTCTGCAAAGACAGCTTTTACTGTATCAGACATTCAGTGCAGTTATGCACAGAGCTGAGACTCAGGAAAGTATCACTTTTCTTTCAGGAATATGAAATGTTGGCATATTTTAGCATAAGGTAAAGTCAGGAAATAGAATAAAAACCTGTGATATTTTGGTCACACAGCTGTTTCTATGAAGGGAAAAAAGAATTCTCACAGAGGAAACATACATACACTTACAGGTTCTGTTTATTCTTCTGGAGGATATGATTTCCTAAAATATACAAAACCTGTAAGCCAAGGCTAATTTTTTCTTCACTGTAGAAAGTATGTGTATTACGGAGGATCTAACTAACTAACAAACTTTTAAGCAGTGACAACTTCCATGGCTATGGCTGAAAGGCTGCCTGCCAGTTTCCAAGTTAGGAAGAAAGATTGAAGACATAGAATAGTCTTATTAAAGTTCAGGGAAATGAAGGCAATTAAAGCACAAAGGAATAATTTAAGCTATGGACTGTTTTTGACCTTCAATCTTTAAAATTTATTTCAAAAAGACAAAAAAAATCTTCCATTTTTTACATTACATTTGTACAGTGGTACAAGAGGGGTACCTTAGAGATCAACAACTGCAATGAAACCACAGCAGCTGTATAAGATTAAAAAAAACTTAACTGAATATAAATCTGGTAAGACCCCATGAACAAAAAATAAAATCCCAAGAATCAGACTTCTTAGGGACCAAATTTGTACACCTCTCTAATACTGCTAAGGAAAGCCAGTTAACAGACCTGTTCCCAAAAAAGTGTTTGCCATTAAAAACAACTTCCTCTCTCCTACACGTGGCAGATTGCAAATCTTACTATCACGCAATCAAAGCAGAAAGTTTATGGACACAGAAAATGACAGCACTTCTTCCACTCTCTTTTTGCTGAGATTATTTTTTTAGCAAGAGGGACTAAAACCAGTGGAGGCTTACTAGTTCAAAAATGTTCTGCAAATTTGTGTCAGTTCAGAGTATTTTAGCAGAAAACCTGAAAAATCTCTGAAGTATTTTATTCTGGCATGCTTTGAAGACGTGATTTTGTTGTTCAAAGCTGTTGTTTAAAAAAATTACTTCTAGATTCTCTTAAATTTTGAAAGTAAATAGGAGTGTCTGTATCTCTGGTGTGAAATGAAACACTTCTCAGTTTCTTGATCTGGGAAATGATTATTGGGTTGAGGGGGGGGACAATGTGTTCTGGCTCAATTGAAAACAATGGTCCTCAAATGCTGAAGTCTCCAAAGCAATTCAGTACTTGTAGAGTAGTGGTTTGCAGTTTTCATTGTCAAAATTAATCAGATTCCTCAAGAACAATACCAAAATCAGAAGGTCTGAAAAGGCTTTGCACCTATCTGTTTCAATGTGAAAGATTACACTGCATTCCTCCCCTGGAATGTCCTTGCTCCTTTCTTTACCTTTTGAAACAGCCTGAGTTGTAACCATGACAGTGGACAACAGGTATTTAACCAGCAAACCCTTTCTTTTACCCAGGCAGATAGTCACAGCTCAGCTGATCTCCAGGATGGGAGAAAAGTCTTGATCTTGATGGAGAGAAAGGCATTACCATTTATTAAAAAAACCCTACCCTTCTGAATAAAGTAAAATCTGATACCTAGGGCTACAAGGAGCTACATTATTTGAGAAAGTACTTTTCTTAAGACTCTAGAGCTCCATGCAGGTATGTTCCAGACAGGAAAGCATTTCTCATAGCCCATGACATTTTAGTAAGTCCTGAATTGCTCAAGTTTAGCCTGACTTTACTGGCTTACAGTAAAATTAATGTTCACAACACACTGCAAAAGGACAGTCAGGAAAACAGCATTTGGAGGCAGGGGAAATAACCACACCACTGCTTATTACAATTATACGAAGAAAAGTATTTAGAGGACATAAGAGATTAGAAAAGATTTGGCCTGTTTGTGCTTAATCATCCTGGTCACGTACAGGTGTTTTCTAAGTGGTGTAACTTTCTCCGTCATGGTCAATGGCAGCAGAGTTGGGTGGCCCATGCCAGGGCTGGACTGTCTGCCTGGGCAGCCTGGTTAGGGCTGCTGCTCTGAGGCACAGGTTGGGCTGCCTGAAGGAGGCTATAATTCGCAAAGGAAGCACACCCATGGCAAGTATTTTATATTCTGTCCTCAGTCTCCACACTCTCAGCTGGGCAGATGAAGACTCTAGCTCTTTTCTATAAAGGGAATCACTGCTCACCTGCAAAAATCCTGCAATCCCACAAAAATGGTAACGGAAAGGAGAAGAAAAAAAGATTAGAAGAAAATGCAAACTTTCCCCTAAGTCTTTCTTTTTTCTCTCCTGGCAAGGTTAACCTTTCAGATTGACAGAGTGGAGAAACAACCTTGTATGCCAGAAGATCATTAAAGGGCTTGCTCCATCAAATTCTCTCCCACTGAAGTGGTAGTGGTAGCTACACTTAAGTCACTGAACAGCAGTGACCATATATGTCTAATTAACATATATATCTAATTAACATCCTCAAAGTAAGAATCATGTAAAAAACAGTGAAACCAAATCCTAGCACAGGAGAAATTTAAAGACAGAAACTGATTTTAAATCCCCTCAAGTTTTAAGTTCTCTCAGAAGTTTGAGACTCAGCATGGAGTCACAGGATGAGCACACACAATAAGGGAAACTGGAAAGTAAGGAAAGAAGAAAATCAGGATCACCCAAATAAGAATTTTTGAGAGGTTTCTGTATCTAAAAATGCATTTTCTTCCTGGAAATCTCACTCAAGTGACATTGGTCAAAAGACAATGAATCACAACCTTTAAGAGAAGCTAGGCAGAGGTTAGAAGAAGAGCAGACAAGCAAACATGCATGCAAACAGAAGAAATGTATTTCATTGCATCAGAAGATATACATCTCCAGGAGAACTGGCAGGTCTGCTGGGCTACCATGGAGTAAAGGGATGACAATTATTAAGGAAAGCGAAGTGATTTTTGTCTATCAGCTTATTTCACCTCTCAGAACAGGAAAGATGTTAAAAAGTTTTAAAAAATCCTAAGATTTTTAAAGCACTTTATGGACACCATATAATTAATCAAGGGAATCTCTGTCACAAATATTACTGTAGCAAAGAACCAGTAACAATAATAAAAACTGGCTTTCTGTACACATAAGAAGATCCAGAGTCAAGCAAGAAACAGCAGATAAAGCACATGCATCTGGCCCTAAATCAGCTGTTAAATGACGCCATTACAAACATATCTCATTTTAGAAAAGAAAGCAATTACTCAATACACAGAATTTTGGCCTTCCTTAACAACACCAGGGAGAGCAGAGAGAATGAACAGTTTCTTGGGTTTTGTCCCAGTACATAATTTTCCCTCTTGTAATCCGTTTACTAACATACATTTTGCAAAATAAAAGAAGGAATTAGGATGTCTTCTCTCATTTCTAAATCTTTTGCAGGAAGTAGAGAAAGGCAGAAGGATTTGTGGATTGAGTGCACCATCAGCACCAAGCTGCGTATGATGCAGTGGACATGTTGGAGGGAAGGGATGCACCTCAGGGAGCTCAGCAAGGCCAAGTAAAAGCCTCCTACACCCAGATCATGGCAATTCCAGGCACACCCACAGGCTGGGCAGAGAAGTGCTTGAGAGCAGCCCTGTGGAGAAGGACTCAGGGGTGGTGGCTGATGAAAAACTCACCATTAGCCCGCAGTGAGTGCTCCCAGCCCAGAAAGCCAAGGAAATCCTGGGCTGTATCCAAAGCAGCGCTGGCCAGCAGATTGAGAGAGGGGTTGTACCCCTCTGCTCTGCTCTGCTCTGCTCTGCTGAGACCCCACCTGGAGCACTGCATCCAGCTCTGGGGTCCCCAGCACGATGACAAGGAGCTGTTAAAACAAGTCCAGAGGAGGGCCAGGAGGTTGGTGAGAGGGCTGGAGCACCCCTGCTGTGAGGACAGGCTGAGCAACTGGGGCTGCTCAGCCTGGAGGAGAGAGGATTGTGCGGGACCTCACAGACACCTTCCAGTATCTGAAGGGGCCTACAGGGAAGCTGGAGAGGGATTCTCTGACAGGAACTGGAGTGCCAGGGCAAGGAGGAATGGATACACACTGAAAGGAGGGAAATTTAGGTTAAATATATGGAAGAAACTGTACTGTGAGGGTGATGATACAGTAGAACAGGTTGCCCAGGAAAGCTGTGGATGCCCCACCTCTGGAAGTGTGCAAGGCCAGTCTGAATGGGCAAGTATTCAAGGCCAGTTTGTAGGAGTAACCTGGTCTAGTCAAAGCTGTCCCTGCTGATGGCAGCGGGGCCGGGACTAAATGATCTTCAAGGTCCCTTCCAATCCAAACCACTCTATGATTCTATGTGATGATGCCTATAAGAAGACTACTGTGTCTAGCATGTGTACACGTGTCTTTGATTTTAAGATAGGCAGAGACACAAGTCACTGACACATGTACGTAAGAGCAATGAGAATCCTCTTTCTTAGATTCAAGGATGCTTTTGCTCTCGTCCTGACTGTTGGAAGACAAGACTCTCATTTCCTTTCAGATAGGCAAGCTCCCACTGCTCAGCTTATGTCTACTGGGGAACCTGGGAGAAAAAAAAGTTACATATTGTCTGTTTAAGCTTTTAAGTTTGGAGAGGCTGAGCTGCTTCACCACTCAAGACTATGGGTTAGTAGGATACACTATAGGTACACAGCAAAGAGTTGTTAACAGAAAAAGAACACTGCAGAGTAAAAAGCGTGACACAAAAGAGGTGAAAACCAAGTCTTCAGACAATAAAAGCTCCCTTGAAGATGAGTAAGTAGTTTCTCATTATAATCCAGTTACAATCCATGGTTTTCCACAAAAAAATAGGATATTCACCATGACATTGCTTTTGGCAGAATTTGCCTTTGATTAGATAAAAAATCTAGACTATAAATTCCAAAACAGGAAACTAATATCTTAGTGCTTTATTATAACCAGTTTCAGGTAAAGAAAAAGGGGTAAAACCCAGATAATGAAATTGATCTGAGCAATACAGTCACACCCAGGAAATAAAAACTGTCTGGCAGCCCTGTAAACGTGTGAGATCAAGCTATTTGCTTTAAGCTGCATCCGTACAGAATCCTATGTACTCCACTTATTAACTTAAGGGGTATCTGTAGCAGCAGCAGGAATCCACACCTGCAAATAACTGCTGATGTAAAGAAGCCTGGCTTTTAAAATCAGTGAGCTTCCATGTAAAGCACCCAACAGCTTAAAAATGAAGACAGGAAAATTTCTAATGGAGACTTGGACCAAAACAGTGTTTCTGTTAGGTGTTTCTGATTTAGATGTTTTTGTTGGTTTCATTTGGAAAATTATGTCAGAAGGCAAATTTATAAGACTTCTCTCATCTGCAAAGAAAACCTAATGTAAGAAAGATGCACCTATGAAAAGATATGTGATTTAGCCCATAGAATCATACAGTTAAACGAGGCTAGGTTGCCAACAGAGATCATGCTCTTTGCCTCCTTTTTCATCCTCACACAAAAATTTTCTCCAGGCATGTGACTCAGGATATTCTCCTCCATATATTTACTTATACAGACATCTAAGAGGTGAAGCATGAATCTCTACAGATCAATCTTATTGCCCAAGAGCTGTTAGCCCTGATTAATGAGGATTTTGAAAAAAGAACCCAACTATATTCAACTATTAGTACAGTGCTTGGTTCCCTACACAAAAAGCTACAGAATTTAATATTTCCAAGTAGGTTGTGCAGAGTGAATCAACAGGTTCTCTGGTAAGATATCAAGTCTATGTCAGTAAGAGCAAAAGTTTCATATCTGTAAAACATTTCCCTACAAAAGCAGCTCAGGGGAAAAACAAAAATACTGCAGTTTTTCTTACAGAGGTAATAAAGTGCTACTAAAGGAGATTTGTCAGCTTAGGTGACTGGTGAGAACCAGTCATGAAGACACATTTCACAACCAGTAAATCTTTACTATCCTCCCAGAGACATGCTCTGCGCTTGCTACCAGCCTTCAGTAAGTCTTCACCACATAGAAAAAAACAAAGATGCAATGTAAATGCACAGAAGCCAGAGCCTGAAGGTTAATTCAGTGATTTCTGTGCTGTATTTGAGAAACCTGGGATGCTAGACAGCAAGAGAGAGCCCATCAGCCAGAACATACTACCTTATCACTATAGGCTGGAGAGGCTAATATGGCTTCCTAGAAACCATTTTTGACTACTCAGAAGCTTTAAATACTTCACTATAAGGAGTCTTAAAACAAAGTACATTTAAATATGAGTGAAGCTACCCACAGGACATCCTGGAGACAAGAATCAAGCAAGCATCTGCATCATCAAATTCGTCATATGTGATGGCTTAAAACAGCAAGCTGGAATTAACCTGAGAAGAGACTGGCATAAAGCTGTAGGTTCTAGGAGAGCCCATGAGGGAAATGAAAACCATTCTGGTCAGAGAGTAACTAGAGGGAGGAGATAGGAAAAGGCATATCCACATAATATAAAGGACAAGACTATTTCCCCACGGCTGTGAAATCCATCTTTAGCACTTAAATAAATGGCCTTGTTTCCAGCAGTAACTTGCAGCAGTTCCTAAAAATCCCAATGTTGAACTGCATACAATTCTGAGTCAAAAAAGGCAGGCACTTATTTCGCTGCCTAATTTTAGGCATTCAGTTTCTAGAACTTATTTCAGGACTCAGAAGAAACCTGAAACTTGAAACAACATCTCTGCAGACCTGAACTGCTGATGACACAGAGGAAATATACATTCCTTCCAGAGATTTTTTTTTCCTTTCCTCCATCAACAGTAATTCACAATACAAAATAAGAAACTTGGAGATAAATGGCAACTTCTCAGCTGTGACAAATTCAGTACTCTGGTACTCCAAATATAAATGTCCTAGGTTTTATTTAAGAAACCAAACTAAAACTGAAATCTGCATCAGCTATTCCCTGGAGTACAGACATTGTACAAATGCAAGGGTGTGGCTCATCTCTGAAATTAGCATCTGAAAAGCTATTTTTATAAGCATAGCAGCAGCCCAGATAGCACAACTAACAACTCACTTAGCTATTAGCTCTGTTTGAAAACAGATGGATGATTACTAATCATGCACAATCAAAACAAAGATGGCATGCTGAAAGGCCAGTATCTGGAATATATGTTTTTCACAGCTTAAGGATTGCAAGATGAAATGCTCCTGGACTAAACAATTTTTTTTCCTGTGCAACTTTTCTTTTGTCATATAATTGCATAACCCAAAGGGACTGTGTTGACAAAATCATATTGATAAAATGAAGAGCTAAACTAAAAGAACCCCCCCCTTATTCTGCTCTGGCAAACTGTAACAGTTCTGATCCGCAGGCATGCCTTTCACCCTGACTCTACAAACTGTGAAACTAGCTTATGAAATTAACCTAATGCACAAAGAAAATCCCCAAAAACATAGCCAAATTTCTGACAACGGAAAGCCACTTAAGGAGAGTGTGCCAAACTATTGTACAGAAACAAACTTCTTACCTTGGGTAAGCATTTCCAAAAAACTGTTTTAACAGCTGAACTCGTGCCAGATAGCCCAATAGTGGGTATACAGTCATCATTTGGAACAGCAGGAATATTCTTGCAACAAATGACATGATGTCATCACTGGGAAAGTTATCTAGAAAATTCTAAACATATAAGTAGTGTTACACATCAATGGTGGCTTGTTTACATATATCTGCTGGCTTTTAATATCCATGTGCCAGAAAGAATGGCACAAAATCCAAATAATTACAATTGCTAAATGAATTCCATAACATGAAAAACCCTCTCCCTCTTTTACAACTGCCACCAAATAACAATCAATTTTTGAATATTACTAAGCTGATGTCAGTG
The DNA here is from genome assembly GCF_017590135.1 of Pyrgilauda ruficollis. Taxonomy (NCBI): domain Eukaryota; kingdom Metazoa; phylum Chordata; class Aves; order Passeriformes; family Passeridae; genus Pyrgilauda; species Pyrgilauda ruficollis. Next base: position 5,671,333 of record NW_024523822.1, on the reverse strand, counting down.
TTAATGTTAGTATTGCGTAACAAATTGCTTTCTGATCTTCTGAACATCCTCAAACAATCCAGGCTGTGAAAAGGCCACATCTTTGAATCATCTAAAGATGATTCAAATAATATAATAAAGAATCATCTGACCTTTTAGGCAGATGGATTCATATGCTCCTTTTATCTGTCATATCACACCTACTTATTAAAAACAGTTACTTTGTGAGTAAAACTCCATTACATACAAATGAGGAAGGGATCATACACTACTAGTGGGAACATCTGAAAAAGTGTTATAACATTTAAACATCATAGAAATACACAAACAGCTTCATAAGTACCTGAGATAGCTGCAGAAAATAAATGGGAAGAAAATAACTCATTATCTTTTATTTAATTGAGGATTTCATCCTGTGAAATTATTTCAGGTGGTTAAAAAAATCATTTCATGGTTTAACAGTGGTACCAGTTAAATGCTGCCTTATTGCTAAATATTGTGCCAGAGCTATAGAACACCTAGCATAAAATGGATCCCCCACTGATAACTGCTATCTCTGAAGCAATTTAGGGTGTGGAAATCAGTTTTGCCTAGAAGCAGATAAGAGTTTTTTGCCTTCAAAGGGTATTTCATGTGGTGCTATTATCTGAATAACTCTGCTGGCAAGGCTCACCAGAGTGTCAGACTCCAGAGTATCAGACTTCAAAAGTAATTGCAGCGAGGACTCCTATCTAAACAAGCTTGCTTTCACATTCTATTTCTTCTGGAATCCCATTCAGTCACTGCACACACTTCTCAGGATTAAAGAAGCTAAAGAAATGAAAAGCTCAATTGTTCACTTGTTCATTTTGGTCCTTCATCACTTTCACAGAGTATTTATTAAATGTCTGTTTTTCATTGAAATATTGGGAACCATTTATGAATATAAATGAGATAACACAAGCATTACTCTTCTGTTCGTGGTAGTGCCCACGAGGTGTCCCACCAACTGACCACAGTCAAGTGCAGATGCTCCTGCCAGGGTAAATCATGAAGCAAGCAGCAGTAGCTGGGGCTTTTTTATTGTGTATTTATTAAAAGGTTAAGGACAAATATATTTATATTTGTATATATCAAATATAAATATATTTATCTTGGCATGTATTAGGAAGAGCATTGCCAGCAGGTCGAGGTAGGTGATCCTGCCCCTCTACTCAGCCCTGGTGAGGCACATCTGGAGCGCTGTGTCCAGTTCTGGGCTCCTCAGGACAACAGACATGCAGCTCCTGGAGCGGGTCCAGCTCAGTGCTACAAAGATGACCAAGGAACTGGAGCATCTCTCTTACAAGGAAAGGCTGGGGGGGCTAGGCCTATTCCTGTTGCACCTCATCAGTGTATACAGGTGAAAGGAGGGTGCCACAGGTGATCTGGCTCTTCTTGGTGGTGCCAAGCAATAGGACAAGAGACAATGGGCAGAAACTGATGCACAGAGAGTTCCAGTTAAACACGACAAAGAACTTCTTCACAGTGTGAGTGACTGTGCACCGTGAACAGACTGTCCACAGAAGTTCTGGAGTCTCCCCCACTGAAGCTATTCCAGAACCATCTGGATGCAATCCTGTGCCATATGCTCCGGGATGGCCTTCCTTGAACACGGAGGTTGGATCAGATGTCCCACTTTGGTCCCTCCAAAAAACCCATTTTGTGATTCCATGAAATACATACTGCAGTAAAATATCTCACCTGTTCAATACATTCTTTGGATAATGGTGGAGAAGGAAAAGATGCAAAAATTATCACTCCAACATACAGGTATGTTAGTCCAACCAGGAAGTATGCAATAGAGAGGTCTCTCACCTGAGGAAAAACAAGATTTATTTTGGCCAGCACTTACACAGAAAACCAGATGAAATAAAAACCTCATAAGAAGATTTCTATTTCATGTATTACTGTTACTTTTATATGCATTACTTTCTTATAATTACTACTACCACTTGTACATTTTTATTTTTACTTCCTACTGCTTGGATGGAGAACTGGTTCTGATCAGATCAGAAAACTGCAAGAAAATACCCCAAAGTGGTGCTAGACAAGTATTGTTTATCTCTCAACATACAAAAAAGGCACCATGAATGAGACATGCTAATAGATGTAGCATGTTGTTCCTGATGCATAAGTATACACTAGTTATTAAAACATACAAGGAATCCCTTCTACTTTCTTACATTCACCTACTCCTACTAAGACCCTTGGAACACAGACTCTCCTGTCTAAGACAGAAAGCCCAGAAAGCCCTATGTTAAATTTCTTGTCATGAATAAAATCTTGCAATTGAAGACATCAGTCTACCCAACTGCAGATGTAATACAAAGGAATTTAATCAAAGGTTTTAAGGAAGGAGTGTCAAAGCTAGGGTCCTAAATCTACACTTAACTACACTACATACACTTAAGTAGGGATTTAAACCTAAACTTCAATGTTCAGTTCTGAAAACTTTGGCTATCTTTTTAAGATATATAATACATACAAATATTTTCTACTACACAAAAATAATCACACATTTATTACAGGAAAATAACTGGCAAAACTAATTAAGTACTTTATGAAACTAGAGAATCCACATAGTCATCAGATTGATCTCACAGCAATGTACTTGTTCTCCTACATAAATTCCTTCCTTTGGAAATAAAGAGGGAGACCATTTGTTTCTAGTTATTAGCTAACTAAATTCTGTATAAGCTTATGTTACAGTACAAAACACTCATCACCTTACAGAAAACCATTTGTTCAGCTGCTGCTAATCATCAGCTTCTTAATGGATTACTAGTAATGTTTCAATACATGGCCCTATTTTCCCAAGACTGAGAAGCAAGTCGTACTAGCTCAGGCATAGTACCAAATTATTAGGATTATACTGCTTTCCAGTCCAGGGTGATAATTATCACCTCCAGCCAGCTCACTGAGCATGAGCAAAGCTTCCTCACATCTGTAAATGGAAATGTTTCCCTAAGTGCTTCTTCACCCTGTCTCACTGACAGAATAAGCATATTCTACACCACTCTAGGCTCTGCCAAGGGCAAGGCAATCCCTGAGGAAAGTATAAAATACTAGATTATGAGTTGTGAGAGAAATTCAGATGGAAGCCAGTTTTTTGTGAATGGCGTGGAATCTCCTATTCATTTTGCCAGTGTTTTTGGGATAGAAGATTGCTGTCTGATGAGGAATATTATTTGCCTCTTAGAGGCTGATGGGAAAAAGGCATCAGTATGATTTCAACATATTCCAGGGTGGCTTTCAACCTCCTAGCAGCTGCACATTTCTACCTACAACCTCTTCCTCCTGCTGACCACTTAAATGCACAAGGGAGATGATTTCCTACATTTCACTCTCCTCATACTGGCCACTGAGTAAGGACTATCAACTTTCATCAGAAGCTGAGCAGTCGCCTTTTCTTTAAATTATATGCAGAATTTCTCCTCATGACATGAGAAGTTGTACAGGTTTTTATATAACATCTGCATCTTCAAAAGCACTAGTTCCCACCCACTGTAAGAACTTATTTTAAGAATATTAAATATGAGCATCCAAATTTCTTGCAGGTATTTATCAATAACTTCCATTAATTTCAGGACTCAGAGACACAGTAAGGTGGTTTTGCAAAGAGACACAGACTCTCATCTCTTGAGGACAGGACTTGGACAATTTTTCAAAACACATCCAAAACCTTCTTAACGCACATAATCTACCAAAACCTGCTTTAAATCTGGTATTTTAGGTGTAGTCCTGACACATAAAAACAGTACACTAACTCACAGTTGTTATTTGTACTCTGCCTACACGTAAGTTCTACAACCAACTGTAAAACTACTTTTGCTGTGACGAGTGCATACAGTTGTGAGGGCAAGAAATCTGAAATAAAATTCTTAGTGCTTCCTTTGGATATGAAAAATGGTAAATAGGTGGCGTGCTATTACCTCCAACAGGTACTTGCACCAGTACTAACCAGCTCATGTTTCCAGAGTTTGTAAGGGTGTATGCTTTAACCTATGCTGAAACTAAGTGAGATAATTTTGATAATTTATTTTCATAGCATGTAATACACAGACTGTTTTCTCCAGGTGTTGTCACCATACAGAGTACCCAGATTTTGATTTGAATAAGCTACTAAAAAAGACAACTTGAAAACCTGGATTTATTTTTTTCTCAAACATGCATCAGCTCCCTTCCAAATACATGCTTCTGTGTATAAGATGGTTACCTTTGTACAACAAGATGTGCTTATGTAACAGGAACATCTTTTGATTAATGTTCATTATTCCTCAAGACACCTGGGTTCACTCCCTAAAGACCTTGACAGTAGTGTTTAGACTTCATAATTCAAGATAAAATCAAAGGACATATGGGGGAGAGATAAAAGGATTATTTTAATTAAGAGCAATAGCTACACTTTTTTTGTTTTAAATATGATACTTGAGGCATTTACATTCAAAGTGGACATTGCTGTGGTGAAAGCTGCCTAAGCATAAAAATATAGCAATTCTTACAGCCACAGTTTAAGAGTCAAACTTGTAGAAAAAACAATGCTGGAAGCAGGAAGTATTTGTAGAATCACGGTTGAAGTCTCAATGTAAGTATCTAAGGTAACATGCAGGTGACAGTCCGTAAGGATCACAGCCTGACACCTGCCAAACCCTTCTCAAATACACCTGAAGTAACAGGCAGATTTTCAGACAGAGCTTGGAGAGTACATGTCAGCTGCAGTTACTGCTGACAGGGAGCTCTCCTGGTCAGATCCACAGAATAAAGTGTTAGAAGTGCTGCTGGAAGAAGAGAAAATTGGGTGATCAAGGCTGGCAGAAGCAGTAGAACAAAGAAAGAAATCAGCCTCCTAACAAAAGGATGAGTCGTGGAGCTAACAAAGACAACCCTGAAAGTTCAAGACACGGTACCACATCCACAGAGCAGTCGGTATTCAGGTGCTGGCCAGAAAAAAAAAAAAAACTGACATGGCACAGAGAAGGTTCTGTGGATCTATGGACATTTCTTACATGATGCTGCTACAGGCTACTTCCAGGCCTTGATTTGCCTGCTGAATGCCATGGAGAAAACAATTCACTTCCTTCCTCACTACCTTCCTCACTGAAAGCTAGTTTGTGGAGCTGCTTCTTGGATGGAGAAGCCTGTATCAGTGCTTAGTAATGATTACCACATTTGAAATACCTTTCAATCATCCCATTTCAGATTAGTGTCTCCTCAGGAGAGACGCTGTCTCTGCAATATCTCAACAGGACTTTGATCTATATCATAAAAATAGACTTCACCTGCTCATGCATCAAGGGCAAGTAGTAACATTTAACTGGGTGACAAAAATAAGTACTTCAACAGGATAGATGATACTGTACATAATTTTGGCAGGAAATAGAAACCAATGGTATGGCACTGTCGACGCAGCAACCTTCAATAGAAACTCACACTGTTTACAGGGAATAAAGCGTTTCAATACTGCAAAATAAATACCATTTACAGCTCCATGCCTTCTGCAGTTAATACCTAGACAAAAAACATCTCCCCAGTCACAGCCTTTCTCCCAGGTATATCCACAAATAACTGTTAGGAGACAGCACCAGCATATTTATGCCTGTAGATCATGGTGGGCTTGTGTAGCATCCATAGTGTGGCTCAAGGAAACTGATCACAAACATGAATCAGGAAAAAAACAACCAACTAAAACCCACACCCAAACTCCTTTTTGTGGGTGGGTTACATTTCCTATGCAATTTGTTTTTGAACCATTTGACTGATACTGTACAAAAACTTACGTTAATAAATACAAGGAGGCAGCAGCAGTGGGAGATGGGACCAGGAAGCTCAATTCTGAACTAAAAACCTGCTTACAGGGCTTCTCCCGGCTGTGCTGCTGACATGTGGCTTACTCTGGTGCACTGCTCTTCTCTTCTCACACCCACACCACTGTACAGGAATAGCGGCCAGAGCAATCCTCCCCCATGTGTATTTTAGCTTTGGGCTGTGATGCATGCCTGTGACCAGAATGGAAGCTGCTATTGTTTTGAATTTCTGACTCCGTAAGAGGAATGTTATTGTTTGTCTTACTCTTTTCCACCTCCCCAGAGAGCTGTTCTGTGACCTCTAGTTTCAGTAAGTTTTGCTCAAGACTAAAACAGTGCTTTTCCAGCTTGCCAAGTTCTGTGCCTTTTGACAGAACACAGAGGGAAGCGCCATGTTAACAGGTCCATCAATAAAACAGTGAAGTTTTTATCCATGGAGTTATGTCAGTATCACCCCACCAAATATTGAGAGAAGAAAGCATCCTGTAAATATATGGGAAAACTCCCCCATGACCTATGACAGAGTGCAAGACCCCTATGCATACGGAAATCTCCCACTTAGCCCAGCAGCTTAGTGACATAATCACAAAACAGCTCTTCAAGAGCATAGGTGCTTCATTAACATTTGCAAAGCACTTTTGAGATGTAGGTGAAAGGCTCCTGTACAGCTACAAAGAGGAAAAGAAACCTCCAGCCAAATAAAACTACTACAAGAATTACACAGAGATTTGTTTTGCCATTAAAAATCTTTCCTGCCATGCTTCAAAGCTGTCCTTTCTAAGCAATCTGAACATTCTTCTGGAATGCAGAGTTTTGTTAAGGGCTTCAGATCCAGCTACGGCTGACTTGGAAATTCAAGTTAAGCTCCAGGGAGGGTTTTAGAAAAGCTGATTCAAATGCAGGCAGCAGTTTCTTCCTCCTTCACACAGGAAAAGCAAGCTGGAGAACACTCCAGGCGCTGCTCTTTGCATCTGATTGCTTGCTCTGATGTAAACAGAGCGGGGAAAACACACAGGAAAACCTTGAAGATGGAATGAGGGTATTAGGCCTCCTGTGCATATAGAGCTGATTGCTGGAGATCTAGCCTTTAGAATTTGAAAGCCACAGTTAAACAGAAATCTTGCCCTTCTCCACATCATAAATTTTTCTTAAGGAAATTGAGAAAAAGCTTATTTAGCCTTCTTTGCCCAGATCTCCAGCTGTTAAAACTAATTTCTGAGAAGGCCTAAGCCCCCAGAAGCCTTCCTGGAGAAGAATTCATGACTCCTGTGCAGATACATCATTAACAAGCTGGTCTTGATTCACAGGTAAAAGGAAGTAACTCTGCAGACTTCTAAAGCCTAAGAGGTTATCTCACTGCATCAGTACATAATCTGCACTTCACTGTCAAATAATCAAATCTGTTATATTTTATCTGATGTGCTGCATAGGCATCTGGCTCTTAGTGGCACTGATTCAGTAGGGGGAACAAGATGACATCCAGAGGTTCCTTACAACCTCAAGCATTCTGGGATTCTATGATTTCATTACAGTTTTTCATACAGCTAGTATTTCAAAATCTTTTTATGTTATTGCAGGTAGCTTTACAGCTAACATTTAAATGAAGCTGGACAAGAATCCTTGGAAGTAGGGAGGAAAAAATAAAATAATTAAGAGTAAAAGTTACTCTCAGACTCTGTGTATTGTGTTTACTGCATTTGGTATTTTATAATGGGAAGATATTAACAAAGAATGCAGTTCCATCTGGAGGAGCAGAGCTTAACTTTTTCAAGGGCAAAGCACCAGTCCAAAGACTATATATCAAAAAGCCTCCTCATCCAGGCTTCAACTTGTAGGATTTCCTAAATTGTGCCAAGTTTCTCCATGGACTTGGACTAGGACTGTGAGACAAAACTACTGAAGCAACTCTGAGAACAGGTATTTCCTAGACCACAAAACTACTGTTCAGGATTCTGATAAAATCAATCACATACCAAACATTTCCCACCATTTTTCATTCTTAAATTGGTCAGTTTTCATTGAGTCCTACGACATAGTCAACTCATCTGCCTCTTGTGTGCAATTTGGCTGTTTAATACCAGCTTGTAAGTTTGGAGCATTCCTTGGGGCTTTTATGTAAATGAATTTGTAATTTATCTGTTACTCCCTCATAGCAAGGAAAAGAAGGCGTAATTTTTTTCTTATCAAATCACAGGAAAAAATTACTGTTGTCTGGCAATCTACAATAAATAAGTACCGTCTTGTGAAGTTACTTACATTGTTTTCTTGATTCCTGTTATTCTGAAGAAGTGTGATGACACAATTGTGGATGAAGAAGGCAAGTGTTAGAATCCCTGTGAGCTGAGGGAACAGAATTCTAAACTCTAAAGGAAGAAAAAAAAAAAAAGTGGTTTTAAATGATTTCTTTGAAACAAGCAATGACAAAATGCAGATGACATACAGTGCTCTGGAGGGTACTGGCAAACTCATGAACCTCCACCTTGAAATGGAACAATCTAGCCCATATTTGACCATAGCCAATGGAGATATTTAATCAGGAACTACAAGATGCATGAAGACAGCAGTTACTATAGAATACACTTTCCAGCAAGGCTTCTCTGATAGACTCCAACCATCAGTGATTACTAGGTTAATTTAAGATTGGTACATAAAAGGTTTTCCGCTCCTGAACAGTTTGACTGGAAATCATTTGTGAAATTGGAATTGACATCAGTGAGGCTGTATACATACAGGTTCCTGAAGAGGGAGATGGAAAGAAGGAATCATTTACCCTGTGAACAGGGTAAATTAGTTATTTATAGTTATATAGGGTAAATTTAGTTATTAAGAAGTCACTTATGCTACCAGAAGAAAAATTACATCTGTAGATATTTAAGAGGTTCTGCTTACAAGCCAGAGCACAAAAAAACACAGAGCAATTTCTTATCATGCTTCACAGCATGTATGAAGAAAAACTTTCTTCTTGTCTCCATGAGAATAGCATTCTTCTGCTTCTTTTAATACTCAAAAGATGTTCACAAGATGGTGGTTCTTGAAGTGCTGCAAATGGTCTAAGAATTCACCAAGGTGTAACAACATTAAAGCACCATCTTAGTTGGTATTACCTAAGAAAGTATTTACTCTTTAGAGTGCTAACGGCAATTAGAGAACCATAAGATAGCTCACCTTCTGAAAAACATACAGAAGTATAGCACAACACTCTTCAGAAGTTCACAAACCCTTACAGAACAAACCACAGAGAGCTCCATGCAAACATATTTAAAACAGACTTCTATAAAGTGCTATGAAGTTAGGAAGCTAAACATACTCCAGGCAACTAATGTAGGGCTTATCCAAACGGAAAGAATAAGCTTTCCCTAGAGCCAGTTTCACTGTACTTTCAATATGTAATTAGCATGATGTGCTACTGACAGAATTGAGAGTGCAAGTGATTTCTGGGCTCGACTTCTAGGCTCGTTTTCCATCCACCACTTCAATCTCAATAATAAAAAGCAAACTGACAGTTTCAGAATCTCTTGGAAGCTGTATTTGTATGCATGAGCTACCTGCTTTTTCTATCTCCTAGCAGTACTAGGTGTTTTTGCCAAATTAATCAAACTACTGGGTGCTCTACTGCTCAATGGCCTGCGGCACGTGCGTCACTACAGCTCATTTTTCTAGTTTGTTTCTAAGAATAGAAGAAGTGATACTATTCTAATGTACAAGACACAGCTCCCTGGAGCTAACTGGTCATAAAATTTTGCTTATTGTAAAGGATGGGGAAAAAGCAACTAGGACCTAACTCTCATTTTCTTATTCCAGGTTTCTTAAAAAAGAAACTTGGTCTCTTTAGGCTAGCTATTCAAGCAATACCAAGCGCCACTTGTTTATGACTGTGACATCTCACACAGAAATTTTAACAGTAATTTGGAAAGAACAAATAGCCATCAAACAACCTTCAAGAAAATAAAAACATACTGAGGGGTACTGATGGTATAAAACTGGCTAATGGGTGTTTGAAAAAGAAGAGCTACTAAGATTATGGCCTAAAACTTGAGATAGACTGGGAAGTACAGGAAAACTGTACTTGCATATTATGATGAATGAGCTATTTCATTTAAGCAAGACAGTGTGTGGGGAACTTAAAGCACCCTTAACAGTCAGTCTGCCTACAGTTTGCCATTTCTAATTGCTACTGAAACAGGCATGATCTGAATCTGGTGCAACTAGAACTTAAAATAACACAGGTGAAAAAGGACTATGGCAAGCTCTCTGTCACAAGATACATATTGAAGGTGCCTCTGACAGGCACTCCTTTTCTTCCCTACTGTTGATAGTGCCTGTTAACTAAGGAATATCACTGGGAAAGGGATTCCTTGCCACTTGGTCCGGAGGGATCTTTCCTCTACTTGCAGTATCAGACAGCATTTCCTCTATTTATGTCTCAGAGGTGTTAAAAGGTAAATGAGAAAAAAAACCCCTTAAACTCACCAAATATATACTTCACCACTGCATTTCAACTATCTTACCTGGCACAAAAAATTCATTCTCCGTAAACCAGTTGAATTCTAAGTGTATTCCCAGATGAGCAGCCTTTACTGTAACCAGAAAAACTAAGTAGACAACTGAAACTGTACCTGGAAAAAACAAGAGCCAAACAAATACTATGATATAGTAGAAAGCATTTATGCAGGGTTTAATTTCTCCTCCATCCATCTAGCTACTAGTATTCAAACAGTTATGGTATTCATTCCTATCAGAAGACTAGGTCTAAACTTCTTCTTTACTTCTCTTATAGGTCAGAGAGAAAAAATAATGCATATGCACACACTGTAAACTTCCAGCAAGTTTAATACCTTCCAGGTGCTGGTGACAGCAGAGGAAGTACCCTGTAATCCCTGTTGCTGGGCAGGTAGGTCTTTAGGCAAACAGACCAGTCCCAGCTTCCACTGCCAGGATTTCAGTCTAGGTGGAGATTGATTATAGCACTCCAGCTATTACAATGTTAATCTAGTAACTGACTTTTTGAATCAAACAGCTCAATGGAAAGTGAAATTACTGCACTTGTGAACTTTACACTGGGAGCTAGAAGTTGATAATGACACTTCAATACTACTGATTAAAACACTGTGTTAATTGTAACTTTGGATAATGTTTATTGTAATACTGGATTTGCATTCCATCTCATTGGTTAAGAGGCATACAGGAGGCACCTGCACAGCTTAAGGACTACAAATGACATCACACATGGGCATAATGCCTTGCTGTGTATACCTGGAATGGTGGGTATAATTGCTGTGGAATGGAGAGTATATGGTCTTGTGTCAGGCCATTTGAAAGAGACAAGAGCAGAATAGTAACTACCTAAAAATTGAAGGAAACTGAACAACAATAATTAAGGCTACCACAATGAACCTCATGGCCAATAATGCTGCTAGTGAGCAGAGAACTGGCTGTAAGTAAGTGAAGACAAAACCCCATCATTTTAACCCAGCGAGGTTAAAAAATAAACAGAAGGAATTATCATTTGATTGCTAATATCTTGAGCACAGTCAAGAATTTAGGAAAATAAAAGGTCCTGTATGTGAAGATCAGCTAAAATACTCTGTAGTTTCCTAATGACTTCTGTTTTCACAGGTATCAAAATAAGTAAAACTCTACTGAGATAAATTTCATCGTCTCAAAATTGCCTTCCATTTTTTCTTGTCCCATAAACTTCAAGGTTTACAAAAATTAAGGTAATTTTGAACCGCTTCTGAATTACATAATGATCTACTGAAGCAATGAATAATTAATATTCTGGCTTTTAAATTATTTTTTTTTTTATATAAATCCCACACCTTTTGAACAGAAGCAGTATCAAGTACCCAAATTCCCGTGTGGTATTTTCATTTAGTGGAGCAGATCCAAGCTCTGATAAAGTGCCACTATGGAACAGATGAACAAACTAGACCTTCAAATCCCTGTCCTCTACCTCTTTTCAACCTCTGATGCACATCTAGTTTTCTCTTCCTCTTCATTGTGGGCTTCAAGGCTACCGCTCAGCCATCTTCTACTCCCTAACTGTGACCAGCTCCACCCATCAAGCATACGCTTTACTCACTTTACCAGCCCCACCCACCTTGGCCTTCCACCTCAAGACATTTAAGCAGCAAGTCACAATTGTTTCCTCTGCAGCACAGAAGAATCCACAATACTGGAAGTTGGGACAAAGATGTTGTGATTAATTAATCACCTGACTGGCAGAAAATTACTTCAGATCAGAAGCAACTGCTGGTTTGAAATGTTTACCAGAGGAGGAACAGTATGCCTGACTACACCAAAGCAACATGTACCAAATGCTGCACAGTAGTATGCATAGAACCATTTGGGAAGATCTGTTGTAGATGTAATGGAATTTGTTTCACAGTATTATCAAGCAAGAAAAAGGAAGAAAAATGAACTCTCTAGTACCTGTAAGATTCAAGCAAAGCAGCAGACAAAGCCGTTGGGGTTAATAAACCAACCAACAACTCACTTTGAGGCACAACATGGGCTGCCACCAAAATACTGGAACAGAGGCTGGAAAGCTGCGTAACAGAAAAGGATCTGGAGGTGCTGATTCACAGCAGCTGAACATGGGCTGACAATGTGAGAGACAGGGTGAGAGGACATGGCCTCAAGCTGTGCTACGGAATGTTCAGATTTGGAAAATGTTCATCTCAGTTGTCAAGCTTTGGAACAGGCTGTCCAGAGAAATTATTGACCCACCACCCCTATACGTATTAAACAATGTGCAGATGTAGCACTTATGGACACGGTTTAGTGGTGGACTTGACAGTGTTGGGTTAACAGTTGCACTCAATAACTTTACAGACTTTTCAATGTAAAAGATTTTTTGATTCTACTCACTGGAGTAGTTTTCACTGTCTTCTATACACTTCAGCCACAGGGAACCAATACTTTAATAGTATCTGTTACCTACCTAGGACATTAAACTTCGCAAAGAATGACGGAGACTTCAGATTTAGCAGGGGTAGAAGAACTGCAATCAGGTAAAATGGTACTGTTTTTGATTTGTCCCACCATTCCTCAAAGAGTTCAAAACCTGTTCTGTTGCCAGAAGAGAACATCACACTCCTGTTCTGTGGTGGGTGATCACCAGCAGCACTTGGACAAATGACTGGAAGAAAGGAAAAGAAAAATATCCTCAGATGAAAAGGGTTTTACTTGCACAGAATATTCAGAGCCAAGAGCCCACAACTACTGGTGTGTTTTTTCTACTGAGGACTGCTCAAGTGCAGTGTTCAGTATCTCAGTTCCTAACTTCTCTTGTTTTTTTATTCAAGAATTCATTGTTAAGATTCCACTGCTAGGCATCTTGCACTCTAATCTGACAGTGGTATAGTTCTCCCAGCGGAACACAACAAAGATAATAATTTATCTGAAGCCCAAGTTGTGACACAGGATCACCCTTCTAAGTCACATACCTATAATGAAGCCTGTTCAGTGCCCATGTGCACCTGCTGGAATCAAGTCATAGCAACGCTCCCCTGCATCTGGCTGCGTATTTAGCATTCTAATCTGTCCCTGCATACTTCAGTAAGATCATATCAACCAAAATCCAAATGCACTGAAAAGCCTGAATTACTGTAAATTGCTCTAAAAACAAACTAAGGATTACAAGAAAGCTACTGTAACAACTGGCAGGTTGAAAACCCATACACTGAACAGTCTTCTCATCTTTGTGCCATGGCAGGGGCCAAGTACGTCACTGCCACACAACACAACACAACAAAACAAATTTAAGATGTGCTCCAGTAACAGTGCTAAGAGGGAATGTCATACTCCTCTTACAAGGAGGCTGATCCATGGCAGCACCTGAACAAGTGATCGGAAAAAAATCAACCAAAAAGACCCTCTGAGGAACACATGCCTACCAAGCTCTGTGTTGAAATATAAAACTTACTGTTCTCATAATGTCTTATTTAAAATCTTGGCATCCCACAATAGTCGATAGCTACTATCCTACACTGTCTCTATGCCTGTTCTTGCCAAAAAGGCAAAGGCATAAAAAGCATTCTGAAAGGTTTTTTTCTTACTGATCTCCTGAATGTCCTGTCAAGAGTCACTTGAACATCTGACAGCCCTTAATTTTGCGTAGCAGCTGCTTTAAATCTTCTAGCTGGTGGAGGATAGGGTGGAATATTGTCTACTTTGCCTCCAAGTTATACCCCCTGCTGCATAAGCATGGGAGAGAACAGCAGAAGCAAGAGAGCGTACAAATTGGTGCCTAGCTGGTAAGGACTGTCACAGGAGCAGGATTCAACACTAGCTCAAACACAAATAAACTGGTTTTCAGAATTGTTTCTCAACTCCTTTGCCTGACTCCAACATCTGTTCTCCAGAAACACAGCTGCAGCTAGTGTTACACACAGCTGCCCAGCCGGCAGTGATATGTTTCCTCATTCCTCATGCACTCAGGATAGAGAAAGCTTTCTGCTTCCGAAGAACGCAGTACAGATTCAGTCACTGTGACAGAGGCAGAAAAGATTCAGGGGTTGACAATGCCTGCCTTGCTTTGCTCCTGCCTTCATTCTACATTATTCTGCCTACACTTAAGAACTTGGAACAGATCTATGTTCATACTTGACTGCAGTTTCTTCCCTTAGCTGTGCAAATGTCACACTCTCCAAAAAGCACAAGCAGAGGTGCAAGTCGCTTGACACTTGATTCTTTTTTGCACCCAGCATCAAAAAAACTGTTCTTACGTAAGTTTTTAAAAAAATAATCTTGCTGCACAACTTGTGAGTAGTAAAGTTGCCCCAGCCAAGATTTTAACCAGTAAACAGAACTAAGGCGCCTCAAATTTAGGGTGTGAAAGTTAAAATTCCTTAAGGCAATTCCTCATTGTGCAACTACTGTTAAAAAGTTAACAGTAAAGCTTTTAAGGAGGATGCATCTGGGCATACAGAAACTTGTAACTGGCTCTTTAATACTTATTCTCACCTCCACTTTTTAAACTTATTTTTTACTTCCCCAGTTATTCAGATCTCCAAGTGTGTGGTTATTTGTGGAAGTACAAATCCTAGACAGAAATTTAGTTTTTTAAGAAACACACAGCTAGAACTTATGATATATACTTTATAACTGGCATGTGGTTAGGCATTGAAACACCATGATTTGCCTTTAAACCTCCACCCAAAACTGGTAACACAATACTGCAAATACTTCTTACCTTTGTTACTTCCATTGGTGCCAGGAACAATATCTGTTACATTAATGTCATGAACAAAGTCTGCAAAGAAGAAAATCTCACAATCAATGTCCCATACCTGTTATTAGGCTTTCATCTGTTGACTTGACTGAAATTAAGTAAAAAAATATTTTGGAAAATCGTATCAGAGCAACAACACAGCAGCTTTCACTCCCCCCAAGACCCAACTGAAAGTTTTCCTAACTACTGTACAAGTGTTTTAAAGTAGCTCTACACTATATTACTTTCTTCTCAGAAGCCCTGTTCATTTATAAAGTTCCAAAGACTCCCCACTCCCAGGATTCCTGTTCCACAAGCACACCTCCACTTCTCTCAGCTACTCAGTAGTGCTGAACAGTAGGCCAGTGAGGAGATGCATCTTAAATCCAGCCTCTTTTGGGACAGAAAAAAAGGGCATACTAACATAGCCCTAGTCCAGACAGTATTATGCAGAAAAAGCTTCCCTTAATAATTTACTAATATTTTCTTTTTCAGAAGAGGCTCTGTGGGATGCTTTTTCCATGTTTCTATGGGAAACCCTGGAGAAAGGTTAAAGCCTCACTGTTGTACAGGCATCTCTAGCACTGTTTACTTCCAGTACACTCCTGTGCTACTTTACTGATATACCACACCAGTTACTTCCAAGTTTCCGCAACCTCACCTTTACGAGGGTACTGGATAGCAATTTCATTATATTTATGTATTATGTGTCTATATACACACAGAAAATGCTCCATCAGCTTGGAAACCAAATTAGTGTGTCACTGGTTAAATTCTGCTTCTGTTGCATGTGGGCATGTTATGCACAGAAAATCAAGTGGAGCAGCTGGTTTCAGATTTTTTAAATGCAATTAACAGCAGCTTGTTTCTCATAAAGACAGCAAAAGGTCTTGTGGGAAGAAAACCATTTCCTCTTTCTTTATTTTGATTTATGACACCCTGAATCACAAACAAGTTTCTCATACTTATTATTACTAGTTCAGAATATAAAAAAATCAGAAAATTTAACTAAAATCACAATTTTGTGTTCTTAATTTTAAAAAAAGTACCTAGTGAGAAGCTATTAAAATTAATAGCTTTTACAGAATTAAAGCACTTTCAAATTTGTTATAGATGTCAGCTTGTGTTTCTTCTGTATTTAAAAAGAAGTTTAGCACTAGCAATTTCATTTGTGGATCTTGTTTTTCCCATAAAACAGAAAATGAACAAGACCATGCAACACCATGTTAAAGACATGATATTGCACTCAGCTAACAATTATTGCATTCTTTGTGTCCTACAGATTTCTAGACCATCTTCCTGCAGAAAATCAATTTTTCCCCACCTAAACTGTATGTGCAGATGTTTTAAGAAGTCATCCGAATGTACTAGAATTAAACAAAATATAAGCTGCTGCTGAATACTTAAGAGTACTTACTGAATTCCTGCTTAGAATACTTAGAAACACGTGGCTGGAAGATGCCACTGTGTCAAGCCTACATCCTATTATCCATTTTATTACCTAGTAATTAAGTATGAAAGTTAGGACAAGAAGCTAGTGATCTCAGACTGTACAACTTAATTAAGAACTCCAAACAAATATAGGTAAGGGATAAAGTAACATGCCAGTCCTATGGAAAAGCAGGACTTTTTCCTAGAAAATAAGATCTTTTCACCATTTTAAGTTTTATTTATGCCATTTATAATAATAATGCCATTTATCAGAACTGTCATTATTTAATTTAGAATATTTTAAGTTTAAAGTGTTAAACTTTAAAAAAAAAACCCCAAAGTCTAAAATAAATGTCTGTAACAACATATAAATTAGGTCAGCTATAAAATTCATCAGTCATTAACCAATATGGTAAAGTACGTCCTATAGGGATAGCGGGAATTCTAATTAAACACTGTTTAACAGGCTTAACTGTCTGTGCTGTTATTTGCCTCAGAGATAACCCTCAAAACAGAATATTTTAAATCTTAGTCAACTTACTCAACAAGTCAAGCTACTCAATGAGTCAGATTTTCAAAGCTCTCAATTCCATCATCAATTCCCACAATTCTACACTGATTACACACACAAATGCTTGTGTGCCTGTGCAAGTACCAGGGAATAAAAACCCAATGTGTTCTATTTTGTAGCAATGCCACACTAAGAATCACTTTTACTTCAATAGCGTTCACTGCTTCCTAATGGACACTTGCAAAAACTTCCTATATGGCAATATTTTAAGTGTGTTTGTTGAAATCTATAATGGAACTGTGTTTTTTTTCATTATCCTGAATCATTTAACAGTCTAGCCTGTTACATGGCTGTTCAAATAGTTACACCCACACAAACAAAGGGGGAGTGAAAATACAGTGGAAACAAGCAGCCAGGTTTAGGTTGTTTAAACTATACCAAGAAAACTACACTTTGAGAGAGAAATTGAAAAAGTGGCTTTGACAACACAGAGGACTTTGCCTGTAACACCACACACAGTTACTTATTCTAATTGATTTTTCACACAATGTAGCAGGAAAAACAAGATTATGTAAAATGGACAATCCTTTTTCAGTATAAGGCAGTCTTGATCTTTACAAAGGATTGCTGTAAAACTTAAACAAGAATGTATACTTACTGTATATAAATTTCCCTGTGTTGAACAGAAAGTTGGACATCAGTACCCAATAAACAACCATAGCTCCAACAAGTGATACCATAGAAAATAAGAGGCTTGACCATTGACCAAAGGATCCAAAATAATATTTGCAAACATCTGGGAATTCCCAGTTTGAGGTATCAGTTAAAGCTGAAAAAGACACAAAAACCAAAAATATATCTAAACAAAATATTACACTAGAGTCAGTAGAACTATTCAGGACAAAATGTGGGTTTTTTTAAGAATATTCTGACACACATTCACGGTGCTTTCAAGTACAAAGAAAATTGCAAGTAACTTTAAAATATAGCACTCATTAAATGTTTGAATGAAGAAGCCCGAAGTAGACACTTTTATTGGGCCCATACTACTACTTTTGAATACTTTCAGAAGCACTGAAATAAGACATGGCAAAAATGCCACTATGCATTTGCAGCTAAAGCCTTTTGCAGAAGTTATGGCAAAGTAGGCCAGACTATGAACTATTCCTCAACCTATTCCTCTGCTCTGAAATTAGTTCAGTCACAAACTGACAAAGGTCTTAATGGCCTTTATTTGAGCAAGTGAGATGTTAGTTTATGCACAAAAGCACCAACCAAAGAAGAGCCCCAAGGTGAGTTTTGAACAATAAAAGTACATTCTAATTAGAGCCGCTGTCAGTGACTGCTTCAGCTGCTGATAGTACTTACAGGGCTTTCAACACAGAATACACACAAATATTAGGGTAATACAGGCACACAACACAAGGAGATACAGCTACAGTCCATGCTGCTCCACTGTGCAAGTTATCAGACGTGTAGAGAACTGGACAGTGCTTATGGAGAAAAGATGCCTCTAACTCCCAAAGTCCCCAGAAACTTAGTAAGTGAACATCTGAAACCCTGCTTGAGAAGAGATTGTGTTTGGCTATAATACCCAGGTCCCAAGAAACTGAAGGAATATCTAATAAGGGAAGACAGTCATTTAGCACACAGAGCTTAGACACAGACTACAAAAATAGAGATATTCATAGAACAGCCTTTATTTACAGGTCAGGTCTAACATATAGTAAAGACACATACAAACAGAATCTAATACATATTGGTATTTCACACTTAAAGTATTTGCATGATGCAGCTTTGGATTTCTTACGTATCATTTGCCGTGATTTCACAACTCTGTAACAGCAATAAAGAGTCAAAATGCCCATCAGTAAGATGAGAACAATTCCAGAAGTGAAGCCTGCCTGTTAAGAGGGAGAAATACAGTTCATTTGATTTATGAATATACTACAAAACGAAGAGTAAGCCAGGTTGCCAAAACCATTTTCATATGCATATATTCTTCATAGTTTACCTGTTTTATTCCCCATGGTATACTTAATATGGATGTACCCATCATGGTATTCCATATCATAAATCTAGGAAGAAAAAATCCAGTGAATATTTTAAGAACCATTCTTATTTCACATGCTTGTCTTAGTTAACAACAGTTATGTTATTAATACAGAACATTCAATAATCATGCATTTTATGGCTATTATATAGCAAGGTGTTTAACATACATTGTCACTAGACTGGAGTTTTTACCATAGCCATCTGTGCAACTGTCAACTTTGAAAGCAGTTCCTAATGGACTGTACACATAGATTTCATCAGGAGCTGGGAGGACATGATCAGGAGCAATCTAATAAATGGATAAAAAACCAAGATGTATTAGTAACGTCAGTGTAACTAATTGTCCCAAACACAGCAAGTCAACTACTGTAAGTCACAGGAAATTACAATTTAAAAAAAAAAAAAAATAGAAAGAGAAGGTTGTACTATGCTAATTCTCTTCCTGGGGGGAAAAGCCCAGCAAACAGTTGACAGAATTTCTAGCTAGATAGCTAGAAAAATGCATTTTTCTTCTACAAAATGTGTGTAAATACACTATGAACAGACCTGCTAGCTCAACAGAGCAGTTACCGCAGCTGACCACTGCTTTAATCTTATAGATGGGAGAAAACTGGGCAGCCTGGATCACTGTTATAAAAGTAATGCTGTTTGTATATTTTCTTTTAATGGTGAAGTCATTGCACAAGAAGTAAATAACAACTTGTGATAAAACAAAACCTCTTGAAGGCACTCAGCTACCACATACTTGATTCAAAGCAAACTGCAGAACAATTTTCCCCCAAACATTATTTCTGCTGCTTATATAAATGAAGGCTGTGTAAGACCCAACATGTCAGAGGCCACCCAGTAATGAGGCTGTCTTTGCCTTACCAATGCTCTGTCTGCAGGGGATGTGAGCCTGCTATAGTAATGAATCCGCTTATTCATTGCTGAAGCTTCATCAGTGACTCTTTGCATGTCATCATTCACACTGACTATGTTTGTGGGCTCCACATGAAATGGTCTAAAGGAGGGGGAAAAAAGGGAAGAAAGGAAAACCCTTAAAATCATGGAACACAAGATACAACTCAGAGAACAACTCAGCAATACTCAGGATGGTTTTGCCATTCATTGACACAAGGCAAATGAAAAAATATCCATCAATGCCATTGAGGGAAGCTGCCATCTGTGAAAGAACTGTGAGTTTATATCCATATTAAAATGGCCTCCAGCCCAGATTCTGTGGAGCAACTTAACATCAGACCTAATATCCAGCTGTTAGTTTTCAACAACAAATCACACACAGAAATACATGTTAATGAGCTTGGGCAAGCTCATATATTAGTGCTTATAACTGGTGTTGCCAGAACTAGTGATGAGAAACAGAGGTAGAAACAGAAAGCATGAGAATGCAGAACCAGAGAAACAGGAATGAGTGGTGGCAGTGATGACCACATATGAAAAGATTAGGAACTACTAATCTAGCTGAAAACACCATATGGAATTGTGTTTAGTGGGGAAGGAACCAGGCCCAAATAAGTCCATGTGCTCATATATATTTTTAAGTCAAGGCAACGAGGAATGCACTGTGTCTCCCTTTCCTCTACTGCACCAGAGTCAGACTGCAGGCACAGTCACGGCTGCTGAAGGAGAAAACAGGAACAGCACATGCCCCTCATGTTCTCTGCACACAGAGGTACAGAGCATGCACAGTGAAAGCTGCTCCTAAAGTTACATCACCATACACCTTCATGCAAGGAGCACTACCAGACAAATGTGTCCAAATCATGATATTGCTCAGATTCTTTTTCTAACTCTAGTATAATTTACTTCCATATTATGCTCTTGCATAAAAACAACATTGACTCCTAGCACTGAGAGGCTAATTTCTCAAACGAGACATAGGACACTGCTGTCCTCTAAGCCTTAATACATCAGCTTTTTTTTTTCTTTCAGCAGTAATTTAATTTCTAAAACTACCACAACGGCTTTCCAATCTTCCTCTTCCAGGTTGATGTTTAAACCACTCAAAAGCACAGAGAAGCAGAGATCACAACAAGCTTCCAACTGCTAACAACAGAAACTAGGTCAGCAATAAAGCCATGCCATTTATTCTGTAATATGAGCAAAATCTATTTGAATTTACTGCTTTTCAATACCCATTTCTGTTTCACGCTACAATGGAATTTGGGCAGCCCCTCCAACCCCAGCTCTCAATATCATCCATAAAGAAGTTTCCATTCTTTTTCCCAATGAATCATTTATGCATTTGTACTATGACACCACATGTTATCTGTAAGGAAGATAAGAAAGACAGTTCTGAAGTTCTTTGCTCTGTCTTTGTAAGAGAGGAAGACAGATTCCTATTCCTGTGTACTTAAGGGGAGACAGTAGATGGGAGTATCTATGAAAGTAAGAAAACCTGACTCACAAGAGGGGAAAATAGAGAACACAAACTTCCATCTCCCCACATTCATTCTTTCTTTTATCTTATACTTAATTAATTCTTACATATTCCTTCACTATGGAAAAAAATGGCTTAGATTTGCTAAGTTGTCTCCTACTTACTGAAATGAAAATGAACACTTTTAAATTTTTAAAACATTCTCAATTGACTCTTCTTCCTATGATTATGACATAATGGGGGAAATATGTGTTTTATGTGTGCACTTTCGTGGTGTTCTTATAAACAATTTAGAAAGATATCTCAATTTAACAGAAACAAATTTTAAGCAATAGCTTTACTACTCAAAACACAGGCTCATGGGGCTAACTGACTCCACATGTAGGTAATATACAAAAATACTCATGGACTTTCAGTTCCAAAGGACTTTACTCATTTTAGCTTAAAATTTATTAGGTTGAGCAAACCACTGGACACAGCTAAAAAATATTTCATTAGAAGACCTGTAAAATAAAGACTGCAGTCATGAAAACAGGAACAGTAACTTGTATAAACTTGTTTAAATGCTGCCCCACCTCCAGTCAGCTCTTTGCCATTTTCTTTTTGGATTGCTGACATGCAGTATATTTAGAACACTTATACGTATGTGTTTTGCTAATTATACAACAACTGCATAGTGTGAAGACCTTTCTCTCTTTCCTCATCTCCACTTAATATCATTAGTACATCCCAATGAACTTCCACTGCAACTGTGGAAAGGTTACAGTGAGACAAATCCACATTTTGGTAAAAAGTGAGTAGGCAGATCTGTGACAAAGATTTCTTTCAAAATGGTGTTCAACAATTGCTAGCATGGATGTCAAAGAAAATTCTTCCAGAGTGAAAGACAATCAGAGATTATTTTCTAAAGCAATGCAGGTGAAATCCAAGGATGATTTTAAAACTAAAGTAAAAGAAAACATGCATACAACATCCTATTTTGTGGGGAAAGCAGTGTTGTCAATGACCAAACAAATATAAAGAAAATAAATTATGTATAGTAAAAACCTATCTGTAGGTAAGAAATTGTTTAAAGAAAGACATTTCATCTTCTTTAGAATTATGAACAGAATCTGGATTAAACAAACAATTTATGGTCTAGCACAAAACAAAAGGGTATGATCCAGAATCTAATCTATGGGTGAGGAAAAGAAAATCAAATTAAACAATCCCTATGAAATTGTATGTACCTATTGCTTCTGCGTCCTGATTAGAGGAATGTGTATGTTTATTGTTGCCAGTACATGGGCTACTTCCCCTCTTGATCCCTGCTACTGTGCACCTGTTGAGAATGAAAATTATGTAAAGCACCACTTAATTTTATTTCTTCCAGGGTACCACTGCACCACTAGCCCTGCTGAGCAAGTGACTGCTAAAACATACTGACCACCAATCAATTTTTTGTCATTTGCATATCTCTTTGGAAACATCAATCTGACTTAGAAGCTGTGTGAGCAGGCTGGGAGGCCTGATACTTACCTACCCTGACCTCCACTAGGAGAGGGTAGCATCCTGTTCATGATCAAGGTCAAGGTAGTGCTCCCAGCGAAGACTGAGATTTTCAAAGCCCAAAGCAGGTAGGATGCAATTTGGGATATATTTTGAAAAACTCTGTTTAGGGACCTTATGTCTAGCAGGCAAGCACTAGCAAGTATTAGCAAGCACATGCAAGTATTAGCAGGTACAACCCATTCCTATTAAAAATCTGATTTATACAGGCAATTATATACTATCTCTCACGTGGCAAAATGCTTATGAAAAGAATGGACAATGAAAAGTTGGACAATGTGATCAGGGGGAATGGGAGAGATTACATGGCTGTGATTATGATGTGAAACAATGCAGACAATTTCCATGTACTGAGATAAACTATAAAGGCCCTTGAATTTCATACACACAGAAAGACACAATTACAATTACTGTTTCAGCAGCTAGCCAGAAAAACAGCGCCCTTTTACCAGGGCAAACACACCAGTAAAACAGAGCTGTCTTCCACAGGACCATGAAAATGGACAACTTGCAGGACCTCATGCAGGAGGTCCACATCTTCCATACATTACACCCAGCAGGTGTATTTTTCAGAAACCATTCCCAGAAAACCTACGGCTGCATTCATCTTTTCTTGCTCACACAAAGGGACAGTTAATAATAATTTGCTAGAGCTGGTCCAGGAAAAGAAAGAAGAGTGCTTCGGTCAAACCTTCCTCACATTTTTAACTTCAGTAGCAATTCTGCGAGCAAAGAAAATGAAAAGAGTGGCTCATGATTAATACTGTTCCCTTGTGATAAGCACAGTTCAAGTGCTGGATTTGGAGGGCTAGACAGAACAGCGTAACAATAACACTGGCCAACTATGTAAAATTTTGTATAAGGGTGCTACATTCATCTTATGTAATTATCAGCAATGTACTACATCTTGTAGGGCAATGAAAGAGTAAGACTAATACATACCTCAAGAACTTTCAGACCAAATAATACTGCTTTTCAAGTACCTTTGCTGAAGTATTTTTAAACATCAAACAACTGGTTCTTGAGATATGATCAAAAACATGGTAAGTATTCAGCTATTGTAATAGTTTTTTTGTACCATTATGTCTTTCAGCTCTACAGGACAGCATTAATGACTTTAGACAAGCTCTTAATTTTTAAACAAATATGAAAAACCTTCTTTACAGAATGCTTTACTATTTCTTTCCTCCAAACACACCACAAGGAGCCACTTTATCTTACTGCAGAGATTTCTTTGACACCCCACATCAATAATTTACTTTTTAGGGATGTGATAGGATTGTAGAGAGAAATAAAGCCACAAAATTCCTATAGCTTTATTGCCTTACTGAGTTAACAAATTATTATAGGAATGCTGCAAATGGCACAAGACAAATCAGTAAAACTGATTCATTGTATTGGAAATTAAGGAAAGGAGAAGCAATAAGAACAGGTATTTCATAATTGGCAACTACGTATCTGGATAGGAACACCAGGCACTGGAACAGGCTCTCCAGGGAACTGGCCATGGTACCTAGCCTGTCAGAATTCAAGAAGCATTTGGACAACAGTCTCAGGTACATGATCTGGTTCTTGGGGATCTCCTGTGAAAGGCCAGGAGTTGGACATGAGGATCCCTGTGGTCCTGTTTCAACTCAGGATCCTCTCTGATTATAGATATCAGTGTGCTTCTCTTAAGGAAATCTGTATCAAAGAATTCCACAAGTGATTTGGATTTTACTTTCTAAGCTCTCTGAATTTACTGAAATTTACTGTGAGAATTTACATACTTTAAAGTGTGCTTACAGTTATTTTGTAAGATCTTTATTCTCTTCGCAATACACTTTACCTACATTTTTCTGCATTTATATCACCATTATAGTAACTACAGCATGATCACACAAATTTCTTAAAATGCTGGATGCAGAACTAAAATAACTTTTTTGAAGCATAATGTCATTGCTTGCACATTTTAACAAATTAGGAATCACAAGCTTTACCACACTACACACTTCAATCACTACTCCTCTTCTCTGTAAAAGACAAAAGCTATTTTACTCATCACGTATCAAGAAATATGAAGGTTCTTCACTAAGGTCACAATTCTTTTCAATTAGTAAGAAGCAATACTAGGAATTCACAAAAATGTTGGCAAAATAGCAAACCAGTGAAAAATAGGGAAAGCAAGCAATGGTATGAAATGATCACGTTGGTGTGGAGTGGTAAAGGTACAATGAAGGCAGAAAGGACAGATTTGCACAGGTTGCCGACCTTCTCCTAAATTAAAAGAACTTTGAAAATAAAGGGAATCAACCACTTTTGCATTAAAAAGGCTTCTCTGACTGCCGTCTACAGACACTGTTTAATTTACAGCTGTTTAATTTCACTTACTGATGCCTCCTACATTCTGGGAACCTGTGGGCCTTCAAAAAGAGTAGGAAAAAAGCTGGAAGGTTTGATCCCTCTTTAGCAGGAGGCATTGTCAAGTTTTTTTGATATGCAAAAGAACCAGCACAAACATCAATTGCTTCTTTGAAGGTTCAAGTATTCCTGACTGACAACTGCCGTATCTGTTGACATTGAACAGATTTAAAAAGCAGTTTGAAGAAAACAAGAAACACCCTCTTTTCCACAAAATAATCACCAATAAGCCAATAGAGGAACGATATTCTAGTTTTTAAAGGGAGCTACAAAATGGGAAAAATACACTGAATACGGTGAAGAGAGAAGAGCAATAACATTCTCTTTAAAAGGATTAAAAGTGGCTTTATATTTCCCTCAAATTAGCAAAACAATACTACACAAGTAGTACTGTAATTTACAACTCTTAAAAACCAATCAGCTTATTGTTCTTATGTAAACACTGAAAAGCATTCCTTTCAAAAATCCCAAATCCTCCAAGCTGTTAAGAAAACCAGATAACTATGCAAATTCCTCAAACGTCAAACAATCCAAACAAAAGTATAGAACAGCACTAAGACAGACAAACAGTAATTACTACAAATCACACACAACATATGAAGAGCTATCTCAATCAAAGCAAAGCTACCAAGCATTCACTTGGGACACAGTTTCTGCACACCAAGGTAAAAAACAGGAACAAAGAGCAAAAACACACTGCATTGTACTACTGCATTTTTACTGTTGGATACTTTAATGCCTAACAATTCTCCTTCCCAGGAGCCACTATTCCCTGAAGGTTTAATGAAGAAGCCCTTCAAACTGTCCACTTGCTCTGACCACGACTGACACAGAGTCCAATTGCCTCTTCTTCCTTATTTCTTCTTTTGAAGTGTGAGGGCTGACTATTCTAGTGGAATACAGAAGTGGAGTTCAAGCATGTTTGACTCCTCTACTGTTTCCAGGCCTTTTTCTGATATCCCAGGCCACCTGCCCTTCATCCTTGTGCCTCTGCATACCTGGAAGGCAAAAAGGCTAGGTCGTGGAAAATGGGAGAAAGAATTCAAGAGAGGAGCAGTAAGGACATTTAGGCAGATCTGCAGAACTGGAGGCCGTGAATGTGGCACACAATCCAAGTACACAATTCTGCTTTTAGTAAGGGAACCAAATGCCACAGGCTAAGACCTTTTATAAAGTTGAGTCTCCAGATCCAAGTACACACTTCTGCTTTCAGTGAGGGAATCAAATGCCATAGGCTATGAACTTTTATGAAGTCAAGTCGCCAGACTTGAGAAATCACAGGGTAAAAACCCAACCCTACAATACGATAACAATACCCAACCTCACTTAGAAAAGTGAGTCTTAGCATTTAGGTGTTTCAAAAAACCTTTCCTATTGCTACTGCATTACCACAACAACCGAAACCCACTGCTCCTCAAGAACACATACTTCCTCCAAAGCAAGTTGCTCCCAAAAACCATACCTACAAATTATCAGTCTTGAAGGGATCAGATACTCCACAAAAAGAGAAAGATTTCATTTACATTCATTCACAGGTGCCTTTGTCATCTGCAAGTACTCTACCACATCCTAGCCTTTATAAAGGCAATTCTGTATGCTTCTAGACCTGTGCTCACTTTGTTCCCCTGGATTCACTTAGACCCTTATCCTCCTTTCTTTACTTGCAGAGAAGAGGATGTATCTAGGCTCTCACAGCTTTCCAAAGCTGGAGGCTGATAGCATCAAAGCAGTACCCTCAAGAACTCTTCTTGCTGAAGCGGCCTCTGTCAACAGGATTTGTATGCAACAGTGCCATCTTCAGTTCTTTTAGGAAAACTGCTTTACTGAAATATAATGGATGCAAATAGGAAAAAATCAACCATGAACTGGTCCAAGAGGTGCTACAGTGCTATTCCTTCATCTAAAAATGCAAAGCTGAAGCCTTCAGCTAGTATGAGGAGGGCAGGTCCCACTCTGATCTCAGTTTTGGTTCCACAACCAGCCCACAAAAATCTTAACTGCAGCAGAGGAAGTCTCTCATTCCAAACCCCTCTGTTAAACTCTTAAGAAAACATGTAAAATAGCAACTTAGCCAGAGTTATTATTTTTGAAGGCACAGTAATAAGGCTGGACTGACGAATTTTTCACATTTGCTCACTCACAGAAAGCACTACACTGTTTTTCTTAAAAGGCAGTAAAGGTCAGTCAGCTCACTTAGTACTACCAAATAATGTATTTTTCCAGCATCACCTGCAGAATGCATATAGAACCATCTACACATACTGACAGCAACATCAGGCAAACTTGCTTGCATAGGCTCAACATTTCAGTTAGCTGTTCTAAATAAACAAAAAAATCATGCTCCACTATACACACACATTCACAGTGTTTGAAGATCACTTTAAAAGCCTCATGATGAGTTCTTAATGGAGAACTCTCTCTGAAATGATGGCAACAGAAAAACCATACCCTTATAAACAAAACATAGTAAAAACAGCTGTTCCCCGTGCTTGGAAATAAAATACTATCATATAGTGACAAAGTAGGAACTGTTTGTACAGAGATCCTGGCTTCCAAATTTTCATCTTCTGTTTTTGTAGGATTCTGTTGCCAAAAGCAAAGATTAAACAACTCTTTGCCTCACAATAATTCTGTAGGTTCATCTTTCCTCATACCTTTTGCACTTATAGTCTTCTGGATTAAACTGTATATTCATGATTCCATAATTGCTTTCATCACCTCCCACAGGAACCAAGATAGGTTTGATATCCTCTTCCATATTTGGTGAATATGTCTCCTTTTAGATTCTGTCAGTTACACTAGCCTGAAGAAAAGGAACAAAAAAGAAGTAAGTTCACTGAATTAAGCAAAACTATGTCCCTCCTATGAATTTAACAGTGGTACAGTCCCACGGTTTCAGAAGTTCCTGGGCTGAAAAGCAACAGTAAATAACTTCAAGATGACACTTGAGAATTCTTATTCCATAATGCAAATATCATGACACATATATGGTGGGGACAGTATTTTTTTAAAACACGCTATCCAGCCCTAAATCTCTTTCAGCACCACAACAAGGCAGTATAAATTAAATATAAATTTCTAAAGGAGCTGTATTTCTAATGTGCAATGGTACTGCTGAGAACAATCTATCAGTTATAAGAGCCTACTGTTTCACTAAATTACTTCAAACTTTGCAGCAGACACATATGCAGTTTATTCCAGTTCCAGTACATTTCCCATAATAAGGATCAGATCATTGCAGTCTACTGGGTCCAGGTCTTTTGAATGAAAGGTAATAAATGGTTTAATAATGCATTAATAACAACTATTATATGGATTTAAACCATTCCTGGCAGAGTGGGGAGCAGACAACTTTTTAAACTAATGGATTTCTACTCAGTTTCAATTAAAGGCCTCACATGGAACTTTCTGTGGTCTTGTGTGCAGCTGAACAAAAACAATGGCTTAACAGCACTCATTTCTGCTATCTCCTCAGGCAGGACTCCTTCAAACAAAAATGTCAGAAGCCAGGACACTTTCAAACAGCAATGGTAGAAGTATCTGTTCTTCCATCATTTCAGAATGCTTTAAAATGTTAGGCTGATGGAAAGACAGATGACAACCAGAGCTGGCACAAGGCAAGGAAGGGTAGTGCTGGCTGTTTGAAACCCGGAATGGCAATGGAAGATAGAAAGAATAAGGTGTGTATGATCCTTCTGCATCCTCATGGAAATACACCATAAAGGCCCAACCTCAGAAATCACACCAACCCAAGTTAAGCAGACACAGTTTTATCCCTTCCTAGATACACACTGTCAATCCTCTTCCATTAGCTTATCTGCCAATACCCCTGCCAAAAAATCAAAACAAAACAAAACAGAATCTGAAGGAGAGGATGAAAAATGAAAGTTACTACATCTACTCTCCTGGATTGAAAAACTGCTGAAGGATGCACAGGAAAACACTGATAGACAACGTGGCAGGAACTGCAGAAGCATTAAGACTGGCTCAACCTGCCAAGGAAGCACTTTTTAGAAAACAGACAAAGGTAATAGCTCTCTCTTCTCAAGGGCAGAGGATCAGTACAGGACTCAGTTTATGAAAATTGCACTGAAAGTTCAAGTCCTGCTTTGACAGCTCAATTGCATTTATGCAATCCCACACTGAACTGGACAAGGAGGACTGACATGGATGAAAATTAGCCATTCTGTCTTTTGCTTTAAACCCACATCAGTGTTGAGTTTGGGGGTTGTAATCTGTATGCCTGCATGCCTGCACAAGGGAGGGCATAGTGCCATAGAAGCCATTTAATCTTGCAGTGCTGACAGATTCCTTGCAGTTTCAACATCCACAACAAGGGATTTGAACAGTTATTAAATTTAAAGGCATGATTTTGAGTTTAAAGAAATGATTGTATCTTGGTCACTTTAGCTCTTTGAGAGGATACAATATGCAAATGTTAATAATCAAGGCAATCCTAAGACACTTACTTGCACTTGCTGACAGCATTCTTTCTCCTACACTTAATTTCTGCTGTTACACTCCCTAAAGCTTTATTCCTCTACCTTTTTCAGACCCTTTCCAAGGGATCCTCTTACCACCCTTAACTTACTGCTTTCTCTCTTTTGCCACTCCAGCCTTCTAAAAAACATCACTTCTGATTCTTCACCCTGAAGTCCTTCTTACCCAAGCAATACTGCTTCTGGCTCTTTGGTCCAGCTAAGCACGCTCTCATCTTCTCTGCTCCTCTGGTAATGCTTAGCAAATGGATTTCTGCTCCTCACTTTCTTTTTATTTTCTGTCTCTCCTATACACTGTCAAAATTGCTTATCCAACCCACCTTTACTAAGCACTACTTACAAAGAGTTCACACCAATATTTTTACTTCTTTTCATGTGACATGCTGTTCCTCTCCAAACTCTCTTTACAGATACCCTTTTATACACTTCTTTTCTACTGCCTGCTCTTATTTTTCTACAGCTCTAGGCTTTCTGCTTTCTCCCTGCTGATGCCCTTCCAGTTAAAATTTACCCTGGTGCACATGAACTTCCTGCAACAGCTAAATAATTCTGAAGCAAAAACACAGGCCCCAGAGATTTCACACACGGCTATAGGCAACCACCCAGTCCTCTGCGACTCCAGTTAAGATATGCCATTACCTTATTCTATTCTACTCTATTCTATTCTATTCTATTCTCAACTGAACATCCTGTGTTCATATGATGAACAGACAAACCTAGGTGTAAAACATTATCCCCCTCACTTGTTCTGCATTTTGTATCTCTCTTAAGAACTTAAATTACACTTCAGATCTAGCCACAAAAATGCAGATAAAAATTATAATTCCTAATGCCTGAGTTGAAAATTGAAATAAATTCACATCCCAAATAGTCAGTGGTTTTAGCCACACTCTTCCATAAGACCACAGTATAGACATCCCTTCCTTCCACAGGCCATGGTTTGTGAGGCAGATTAAGCATGCATCAAATGCACATCCCTTCCTTACAATATGTTAATATTTGTTCTTTACGAGTCAGCCTGATAAATGTTGACAACAGTGATCACAGTTTGATTTTTTCTGCACTACTGCTGTAAAGAAAGAACCCATATTTTTACAGTATTCCATGAAAAAAATGATCCTTCCAAAATATATCACACACTAAGTTTGGTTTGACAGCATGATGAAGCTTGTGGAGCTGATACTCACTTGACTCTTTAGGGTCAGTTAGAAGCTGGGTCTGCAAAGACAGCTTATTTTTTAAGTACCTGTTGTTGATAACAATTGAGTTCATGACCAGCAAGCTTATGACCAGCAAACTGGCTACTCTACAAACAGATTAAGCTATGACACGTGAACGCTGGGGCTGGAGCCAGTAGTTTAAAGGACAACTGTAAGCAGAAAAGCAAAATGAAGAAGAATTAACCAGGTTAATCTCTCTCTTATCTATGCCTACAGAACATTCTATTGTTCCGCAAGCTGAAGCACTACAACAGAAGGGCAGCAAAAGGAAACAAGTGGGTCAGAATTTAATAATCCAGGTTTCCTGTTGCTGGTCATAAACTGTGAAGCAACACCTAACTCTGTGCAAGTTATTTTTCCCCAGTCTCATTCTCAGCTACACTCCACATGACTTTTAGATGGTAATCTTAAAGAGGACTGGACCTTCATTAATCCTCACTGACTCAGACCTATGAGCTTCTGCTTTCACTGTCTTCAGGTTCTCCAAACCCAGTTTCAAAGTCTAAAAAGCATGAAGGAGTAAAGACAAGGATATGGTAAATTTAGAAGCCTCACTGTAGCCTGTGACGTTAGCACTGGATAGCAAAACTGTATTAGTTGGCTTTCACTGTGAATTTAACAAGTCTGTGGCTCAGTTATACATGTGTGTGACAAAGCTTTAAGATGAGACAGATGATTCAGCATTACAGCCCAGGCCATGCAAGAGAGCTAGCAAACAGGTTTACCCCGGCAGGAACAAAACTGTATTCAGTTAGTCAATCATCACAACCATCCCATAAGCACGGACTGTGCTTAGCTGGTATTTACCAGAGAACCTCCCACAGCAGGCAGGAGAAAGGCTGAGAGGATCACTACTCCCACAGCTTCCTCCATGCCATCATGGTGCTGTACAAACAGCAACTGGACCACTGAGAGGTATTTACACTTAATTTTTTATTAGAAGTCACTATTTCTAAAAAGCACCTCACATTTATGGTTTAAATCCCAGAATCTGTTAATCAAAGTATTTAGTTCAAACACAGAAATTATTTTTTAAAAGTGCCACTTGGAGTAATGCGGTCTTCTCTTAAATTCTGAGCAGGATGAATACAGTTGAAGGCATAATACTCAAGTAAGCTGCAGGCTGTGCACATGTGAGAAATAAGCACACTCTACACTGAAAGACGAGAAGTTCAACACAGGTCAGCACAGTTCCCGAGTTCCTGGAGTGAATCCTTAGTCAGAAGGGACCGAAGGATGCTGTACTGGTCACTAAACTAGCAGCATACATTCAGAGCTCCTTAAAACGGGGACAGCATGCCGCCTCTTGTGGCGCCTTATAGACACCTCAGCTTGTCCATACTCTCCTACAACTGCATTGGTTAAAGGCGATTAAAACTGGATAAGCAACCTAAGTTAGCAACTTTTTGAGGAAAAAAAAGACTTGAACATACAAGCCGAACCTCTGCTGAGCTTTCGTGTAGCTCTGACTGAATGAACAGGTACACGGTCATGCCAAATGATAAATCTAAGTAAAATTTTAAAAACCCAGCATGTTCAACCAGATTTGTCTCTGACAAAGCTTGTATAATGTATATATTTGTGGGCACTGCAGTAAATACTTACAGAAACGAAACACTATCACCTTAGGCTAACTTACATTTTAAACACGATTTTTGTTTTTACTTAACGGGTTCTCCCTCAGGCCCGCGAAAACCGATGTAAACATTTCCCTGCTTCACGGACCGCCCGAAAAGCTTCCATGCTGTTCCTGTACCTCCGCCCCCGCTCTGACGATCTGCCCGTGTTCCCACGAACACGGCGTGGCCGGTCAGTGCCCTGCCGCTGGTCAGTGCCTGCGGCCGGCGCGGCTCCTGCCCGGCCCCTCCGCCCCGCAGGTCGCGCCCCCGAGCCGGGCGGGCGGCGTGGGGGCACGGAGTGGGACACGGAGCGGGACCGGCGACGCCGCCTCCCCGCCCTCCGGAGCCGCCCCGCAATAATAATAATAATAATAATAATAATAATAATAATAATAATAATAACCCAACAAAACAAACAGACAAAACACACCAAAACCAAAACAAAACAAAACACCAAAACCCCCCCCACATACTCATTTGCTTGCATGCTTTTGCGGTCAATATAGTGATAAAATCCATAAGTGACCCTTGCCAAGACAAATCGTGCTGGTCTTCACGTGATTGGCTATGGAGTGATGTATCCAGGGCGTCCTGACCTGCTCAGCGAGGTGTTTCACACCGAACAGAGCACACTCAGCAGACTAAACAATAGTGACAGTATGCCCAGCAATACATTATAGAAATTCACTATTTTTAATCCTTGGTTGGTTTGTTTTGTTTTCTTTTTTGGAGGTTTTTTTGGTTGGTTGGTTGGTTTGGTTTGGTTGTTTCTGAGTTTTTTGTTTGTTTCTTTGTTTGTTTGTTTTAATTTGGTACTACTTAAATCAAGTTGAGATAAGCTTTTCATAGCTGAAAACGTGGTTATTATCACAATCTAGGGATATTTACAGTTCATGCTTGGAAAAACTGCTGAATTGCAAGGAAGACAGCAAAGAGAGCTTCCCCATGTGACAATATTACAAAAAAAGGCTAGACACAAATCACCCCCTGTACTTCCTGTTCAAGTAAAGTCTAAAACATAATGTACAGCTAGCAGCAGGACTGCAGGACTGTTCTGCAAGAAAATTGCTGTGTAATTGGATTTCAGACTGCTGACGGAAATGAGGCAGCAGAGACTTAACAGTACGAATCATCCTGAAATCCAGCTACACAAACTCATTGGGACCAAAACTCTTACTTCTGTACCCAGGAAATTCATCAGCATCTTTAGCATCTGAGGCACTCTTAGAATCCAAGTGTACATTGTGGGCTTTGGCCATTAGAAGATTTTGGTCGATAAGTCAAGCAGCTGCCCAGCTGCTATCACAAGGACTTGAAATGCAATGCTAACACCATGTGCTGGTGCTATGAAAGTAAATTAAAAAAACTAGAAGTGTGTAAATAACTGTTTTTTTCACCTTGCAAGCTTCTACTCTCGCTCTTGCAGGCCTGTCTTCTGTGTCCTGTGCTGTGAAAGATTTGTATAAGTTAATACTATATCAGCTAGATGATCTGTATTTCATTGCATTCTTGGTCACCTACTACAGTTCTTGAGTTATGCTTAGGAAAAGTGTTTTATTGTAAAAACTATAAGCCTAGAAGAAGTAGATTCATCCTGCTCCCTGTCCTGCAGTGTTTGTGTTCTGGCCTTCTCTTCTGATGACACATTACCTCCTGGGCAAAGAGTGTCTACGTGCTTGGACAGGGCCTAGAAAAATGGGAGCCTAAACTAATTTTGAAGCTCTTGGCAAATCTGTAAGACAAGGGGTGTATTAAATCCAGTTCTAAGAAATTTCCATCTTATGCTATGTTGAATCTTCTTTTTACTGCCTCAAGCATACTTTACTCTGCACTTGCCATTATAATTGTAATATGCATAAATTCATAAAATTGAGGTATTATGGAACATTATAGTAGATGAATTAATAACCCTCCCCATTGATGAAACAGAGCATGGTCACATAGCTAACAAACTTGGACGGGTGTTGCA
Source organism: Pyrgilauda ruficollis (assembly GCF_017590135.1). NCBI lineage: Eukaryota > Metazoa > Chordata > Aves > Passeriformes > Passeridae > Pyrgilauda > Pyrgilauda ruficollis. Next base: position 5,636,680 of record NW_024523822.1, on the reverse strand, counting down.
TTTTGTTAGAGAAAACTTCAGGTTTATTTCTGAAAGATACTGATAATACATCCGGATAGCATTTACATTATGGAAACTATGCTATGCTCAAAATCTTGTTTGTTGGCAAAGAGAAAGTATACTGCCATTTAACTAAGGCAATCATTTGTTGAAAATATAACCAAAATTCTATGTGTCAGATCATTATTAGTCCAGCACTGTAACACAGAAAGAAAGAATAATGAGGTTTATGCATATATTTGCCTCTTTCCCCTGTTCTTGGTGCTATGGTCACCCTTCTGCAGCTCTGGATTGTGAGATTGCTGGTTTCATTCTTGGGCAGTGGTTAGAGGAAGGGACATTACAGCAGGTTATCAGCATCCGGAGCCTATCTCTGAGAAGAATATGATGATTACATTGCTGGTTTCTTCTTCCTCACTTTAAGGAGTTGCACACACTTGGGGTGAATTCTTACAAGTACTTATGAAATACTTCTGTATGTTTTTTCTGGTTAGTTGCAACTCCATATTGTGCTTGAATGTAATACATAAGATGCTGTTTACATATATTGGATAATACTTTTTCTGGTTTTGCTCAAGCAGGTGACTGTGCTTGAGTAGGGCTGGTTGGGTAAAATTACCTCAAGGGTAGTCTATAACCATCTTGTGCAACTTGTACGCTGCCACCATGGTTTACATTGAATTGTTAGCAGTTGTTGGGGGAAAAAAATATTTAGCTCTCCAAAGAATCTTCTGAGTTGAAGAAATTAGTTACCATTACCATGTAATTTCTTCCCATTCACAAAATGTCATAGTTTGGCTTCTCCTAATGTAGTGGAAAGTAATCTGGAGGCAGTAGAGAGTGTCCTACAAAGAGTCAAAGGAATAAGGAAAGAAAATAACTCTCCAAGTTTATCTACTAATTAGAGGCTGTGACATCTGATTGTAGTTAAAATTAACTGAGATTACCCACCTGGGATTACAGATCTGCTACTATGACTGCATTCATAGTAGCTCCCCATGCCTACTATTAAAAGTATTATTAAAGAGTATGGAGTGAGGAACATACAGTTACACTGGCAAAGCTGAGGGAATGGTTCCTGTTCCTGGAAAGTAGAAGAAACAATTTGAAAGCTTTCAGTTTGGCTTAGATGTGTCAGAGTAGCACATCTGCCACTAACCATAAATTTCTCAGGAGAACAGACACACTGCTCTTTTTCTTTCTGGCCATCCAAAACAGAGCTCCAGTGCAATAGCAAACAGAAGCCATTTTGGCTCATAAAGCTGCTTACTCTGCTTCCTTGTTTAGGCAAAAAGTAAAATGGTTACCACAGTGGGTGATATTTTACTCATGAGCCTCCCTGCTAGTTTCAGGTGCTGCTTTGGGAACTTGTGAACAGCTTAACACACTTCCCACAGAGATGCTCCCACTGCAGATTCTTCATCCTTGGACATTATGCGTCTGACTGAACACTTACTGAAAGCTGGTAATTTCCATCACTATGCACATTATACACACATGCACACACACACATATAAAATCTAGAGGTGCAGATTTAACCTCACTGTGAGACAGAGAAGCTGGTTATGTCTCTTACCCACTTTGCACTCTAACCTGAGTCCTGTCTGGATGCTCCTGAAAAATGAACAGCTGCAAAGGGTAGGGTTTAACAGATGATGGCTAATGCGAAAATAACAAAAGCATTAGTTCAAAGACCACTTTCCAAAATTTCCCAGCTGCTGCATGAATTTGCCTTGATGCTCAAAGCACTTGCTAATCATTGATGTTCACTACAGAAATACAGATCTGGTGTCAACTCTCTCTGCAACAGAAGGCATTAAAGTTCTTGAACAGACACACCATTTTTCAAATTGTTTTTCTGACAAGGAAAATCTGTTGAACATGGTAGAGCAGGTTTTAATGTGTTTTACCATTTTTATGAAATTACATAGGACATTCCTTAATGTTTTTATGAATAAGCATTGCTGTGTTATCTCACAGCATGAAAAGAGGTACAGAGAAGACAAGACACTGCACTGGTAGCTTGGAAACCCAAGTTGCAGTGCCAGACTACTTGCTACTGATTTTAGCAGATGAACTGAACTGATAGGAGTGCAGTCCATGTTCTCCTCCACTCCAGCATCACATCCTGAGCCTGGAATTCAGCTACCTTTCTTATCTCTGACAAGTCTGATATAACAAAAAAACAATGGGAAGGAGGTGTCATTCTAAAGTTTGAGTTGTCCGGGGGAGTTAATTTTGTATTGTTTTTCCTGTTTTACATATTTTTTTTTTTTTTAATATTCCAGCAGAAGCCCATGCTGGGTATTCCGCTAATGCTTGGAAAAGGTGTGGCAGTGAAATGGCCGCTGCGCCCGCCGCGCCTCGGCAGCGCCATTCCCGCCGCAGCGCCCGCACGTGAGGGGCCGGGGCGCGCCCGCGGAGCCCGCCCGCGCCGCGCGCCCATTGGCCGTCGGGCGCGACACGTGACGTGGCGGCAGCGGCACATGTGGCCGCACTGAGGGTTGTCGGCGCTAGCCGCCATCTTCTTTCGGCGCGTAGTGTTGGTGACCGTGGGAAGGAGGTAGGAGAGGGGCTGCCCTGAGGGTAGCGGAGTGCTTTTTCGCGGCAGGACCCTCACCTCCTCCATCCGCACCAGCGCAGCGCCCGGGCCGGGCGCGCTCACTCCCGCCCCTGGGCGTCGGCGAGCCTCGTTGCCGGGAGCCATTTTCTGTTCTTTCGCGGTACGCTCCGAAGCCTGGCGGGAGGCGGGCGCTGATGAGTTCTGTCTCTCCTACAGGCAGGTCTGGCAGGGCGCAGCACGATGGAGGAAGACTGGAATGCGGAGATAGGGGATGAGGCGTTACTCCCATCCCTTGAGAAGGTATGAGTGGGAGGGGCAGCTGTGGCGACTGAGTATGTTTGTGTCTTTTTATCTTCCTTTCCTCCAACCCGTGTCCCTGCAGCCTGGGTGGCTGCTGGGCAGTGGTGTTCCCTGTTCTCGTGATGTTTGGAAATATGGTAGGCAGCCATAGGAGTTCACTGTTACAGAAGAGAGGTTTTCTCTGTGCTAGCAGTTTACTTGCTGATGTTTTGTGCAGATACTAGTGATTGTTGTGTGCTTAAGTGATCTTGACGTGTCAGCTGTGTATAATGTGTTTTTTGGTAGCTTTCAGATGCAACCAGTATGCCATTTAGTGTGAAATGCATCTTTCAGAAGATGCAGAAGGCAACTTCTTTCAAGTGCATGACTTAGTAGCTGTGTTTGTATTTACATGCTTTGTTAGGCCTAAAGTCATTGTATTGTTGTGCCTTTTTTCTTTCTGCAGGTTAGCTTGCTTGAGAGACCAAATGACACCTCATCTGTCTTTAATTCAAGTGTAGACTCATTTGGTATGTGAAAGGCACTTTTAACTTTACTGATGTTTGGAAGAGTTGGTCCCTTGAGCATTGTACAGGATTAAAGGAAAACACAATGTTATTGTGATGTTTTAATGGGACCCCCATGGAATAGCAGCATCAAATTATACAGAGAACATAATGATTAGGCCTTTTTTACTGCGATTATATAGTAACATATAACCACTAATGAGTCAAAGATAGCTTTGAATTTTCATTATTTTTTTTAATTATAGGTGCTGATGAATTTGTGAACTCACAGCATCAGCCAGGGAGTAGTTTTGGTAGAGGAAGGAATTTTGCAGCCAAAGGTAACTTCCAGTAGTGGTTGTATTTCTAATGACTAGTTGGGTATGATAAATTAAATTTTGCCATTCACCACTTTCAATCAGCAGCCAGGTTCATCTCCATGAAAGTAGAGCTCCATCATGCATGACCATGTCTTGGGAAGTCAAATACCATGACTCCAAATGCCCTCCTCTTCCTCCTTTCCTTGGATTTATATGCTAAGCTTTATGCCACATGGGGTGGGATCAGCTTTCCTAGTTCTATTCTGTCCTGTCTTGTGCTCCCTCACCCCCTCTTGCTGGTGTGCTGGGGTGAGCAGCAGAAAAGGCCCCAGTTCAGTGTGATCACTGCTTAGCACTAACTAAAAACATCCCTTTATTATTAATGCTGTTTCCAGCAAATCCAAGGCACTGCCCTGTGCCAGCTGCTGTGAAGGAAATTAACTCTATCCCAGTCAAACACAGCACAGGTGATTATTTGAAAAAATTCTGTATGATTTCTGCATGCTTTTTGTTGAATCCTGTTATGGTGGGTGAATGCTATGCTTGTTTGGTGCGGGGCACTAACGTCAAGCAGTTTTGCTGTAGACTCTCCAGCAGCAATTATGAAGTAACTGGCAAGCTGTATTTAAGGTCTGTTGTGTTTATGGATACTTGGAATGCTGTCATTTGCATATGAGCCCTTAAGATACAATTTTTATATCTCTAACTGATGTGGAAAAACAGAACTGACTGATACACTGGTATACACTCCAAGCTTTGGTGGCGAAGAAGCCACAGATGCTGTGCTAGGAGAACTTCATGGTATCCTGTACCACATCTTTGTTATTACAATATGATAGAACAGGGATTCAGCTGAAAACTAAGGACTAAGGGGCAAATCGTGTTCTAAGCTGATTGTTTGGTCCTTAGATAACCCCTGAAACTTAAGTCTAAAATGAGGAATACCTTGGTTATGCATATGTTAATTTCCTTTCTCATCTTCTCAGAAGAGTGGCTAAGGAAAGGCATTAGAAATAAAAAATACACTATGTACTTACTGCCAACTGAATAGGCAGTTCTCAGTAATAAAAAAATAGAACTCTGTAGATCTGAAAGACATGTTTTCAAATCCTCTCTTCATAGCAGGCAGCAACTCGCATTGCCGCCTTACTCTATAGTACCAGTTAAGAAAACCGTGAAGGGACAAATGCTGTCAGTTGCCCTTGATGAAGAAGTCTTAACTGATCTGCGCCCTTACTGAAGAGTTGAAGTTTGTGATTTGATTAGCATAAACACTAAAGTCAGATACTTCAAGACCCAATGTTTGATTTACTTTTTGAAATTGTTTAGGAGAGCAGTACTGTTTTGTCAGACTTCTTGTCAGAAAATACTTCCTGTCTTCATTTTTTTCATATATTCAGGCAAATCACTTAGTTGTGTATTTAAGTTTTTGTGAAATTATTAAACAAGGACTGAGAAGAACAATTACCAGATATAAGGGGCTTGACCTGCACATCAGAATTAGGCAAACTTCAGTGATTGTACAAACTATTACTGGGTAGAATATGGTATAGGTTGGAGTTAATGAAGAAGTCGTTGGGACTGTTGCTCTGCAGATCTGTTGGAGCAAATAGCTGGCTTTAGTTGTAGTATTTCATGACACTAATGTGTGATTTAGGAGAGCTGATCAAGCAGCTTGCCCCACCACCACCTCCATACCAGCCATTCAGGGGGGTGAGGGGCAGTGTTTGGGTCATTTGCATGCAATTTAAAATGCTCTAGGAGCACTAGTGACCAGGAGTGGGGAAACTGAGGTGTGGCCCCTCAGTAAGGGTGTGGCATGGTAAGTAGCAGGTATGGGGAAATGGGGAGTGCAGTGAGGGTGTGGCACAACAGGGATCTGTGGTATGTCAGTTCATGTGGCAGTTAGCACAGCTGGGCCACAGCCATCCTCCTGGTGATGGGTTGTATGGTAGGCTGGTGTATTTCGGCTGTGGTTTTTTGTTGTCATTCCCTGTACCCCCCTTTACTAGATCCAGTACTGATTTACAAATGGTCAAAAGCTGTTGCTGTTGCTGCTGCCAGCAAGGGTTTGCTAACCTAGACAGAACTCCCCCAAGAGGGAAGCAGGTGTCCTGGCCACTGGCTGCAGGGAGTATCTGAGCCTGGTGTTAGTACCAGAGGATGGTGCAAAGAAAAAAAAACAAACCTGTTTATGGTGTAAGCAGGTGAGTGATTTGCTCTGTCTGGGGGCAGAGCTTAAAAAAGAGGTGGAAGGGCCCACAGAGTATTTGTGGAAGCAGAAGAGAAACAGACTGGGGGAGTAACACCCTTCCAACTGTAAGACAAACTCTGCAGATGTCAGAGTAGCTCTGCCCCTTTTGCTGCCAGGCAGGAGGAGGAGACCTAGTAGATGGGGGGAATAAAGAGGTCCCTCCTAACCCCCACTGCCTTCCCAGGGGCTCTTACAGAATAGTTATGAGACCCTGGATCCAGAGGATCAGGCAGATGATACTAAAGAAAAAAATCCATCTGGAGGGTCCTCCAGTTGTACTTTGTCAGATGGATCACAGCTTCAGGTCTCAAGAAGAAAGGAAGGGTGGTTGTAGTAGGTGACTCCTTTTTAAGGGGAACTGGGGGCCCTGTCTGTTGAGTGGACCCACTCCCTGGGGCCCAGCTGCAGGATATCACCAGCAGACTCCCTTAACTAATTCAGCCCTCTGATTATTACCCGCTGCTGGTGTCCAAGTCTGCCGTGATGAGGTTGACAGGAAGGGCACCAGTGCTATTAAAGAGGACTTCAAGGCTCCGGCTTAACTGGTTCATGGGACAGGAGTGCAGGTAGTAGGGATGAATGATGAAAGGAACAGGAGAGCCCACATTATCAGTAACTGGCTTAAGTGCTGGTGCCATCAGGGAATTTTGGTTTTTCTGATTATGGGGCAATTTTCACAGCAGCAGGCCTGTTTGAGTCAGGTAGGCTCCATCTGTCTAACAAGGATTCTATGCCAGAGTTGGCAGGGCTGATTGAGAGGGCTTTAAAATAGGTTTGAAGCGGGAAGGAGATGAAACAAGGCTTTCTAGAAAGGAGGCTAAGGGTGATCAGCCAGAGTCAGCAGTGAAACCAAGCCAAGCTGAAGTGCATGCAGACAGATGCATGCAGCATGGGTAACAAGAGGAGCTGGAAGCCATTGTAGAGAAGGAAGACTGTGATGTAGTAGCTGTCATGGAAATGTGGTGGGATGACTTACACGATTGGAGTGCTGCAGTGGATGTCTGCTTGCTCTTCAGAAGGGACTGGCAAGGGAGAAGAGGTGGAGGGGTCACTTGGTATTTTAGAGAGGGTCTCAACACTACACAGTGTATGATTAGTGATGATAAGGTTGCATCCCTATGGGCAAGAATCAGCAAAGGGCCAACAAGGGTGAAATCCTGGTGGATGTCTTACAGACCACCTAACCAGGATGAAGCAATGAATGAATTACTGTGTAAGTAGCTGGAGGGTGTTCAAGATCTTTAAGCCCTTGTTCATGTAGGAGAGTTTAACGTACCAAGTAATGTGCTGGGAACTCAACGCAGTGGAGAAGATGAAGTCTGGGAGCTTCTTGGAGTGTATGGAGGACAGCTTTTTGCCACATCTGGGGAACTATAAGCCTGCTCTTGATGCCCAGCAAGATTATGGGACAGATCATCTTGAATGTGGTCACCTGGCACATACAGTATGGCCAAGGGATCAGACCCAGCCAGTGTGGATTTTGGAGTGGCATGTCCTGCCTGACCAATGTGATCTCCTTTTGTGACCAAGTGACCCACCTAGTGGATGTGTGGAGTGCTGTGGATGTTGTCTGCGTCGACTTTAGCAAAGCCTTTGACACCATCTCCCATAGCATATACCTGGAAAAGCTGTCAGCTTATAGCTTGTACCATGTGCTGGGTTAAGAACTGGCTAGACAGCTGGGCCCAGAGAGTTGTGAATGGTGCTGCATCCAGTTGGTGAGCAGTTACTTCTTGTGTACCCCAGGGATCTGTGTTTGGCCCAGTCCTGTTTGATATTTTTACTGATGATCTGGATGAGGGGATTAATGTACCATTAGCAAATTTGCAGATGACATTAAGTTGAGGGTGTGTTGATCTGCTGGAGTGCAGGAAGGCTCTGCAGAGGGATCCAAACAGGCTGGATTAATGGGCTGAAGCCAGTGTGCTGCCCAAGTCCAAGTGCTGGGTCCTGCCCTTGGGTCACAACAATGCCCTGCAGCACTACAGGATGAGGCAAAGTGGCTGGACAGCAGACAGGCAGAAAGAGACCTGGGGGTGCTGAACAGCCAGCTGAACATCAACCAATGTGGTCAAGAAGGCCAATGGCATTGTGGTCTGGATCAGCAGGAGGGCCAGGACTGTGATTGTCCCCCATACCTGGTACTGGTTAGGTTGCACTTGAGTACTGTGTCCAATTTTGGGCCTCTCAGTTTAGGAAGGGCCTTGAGATGCTGGAGCAAGTCTAAAGAAGGGCAACAAGGCTGATGAAGGGTCTGGAGCACAGGTCCTGGAGGGAGCTGTGATAAGGCTGGAGAAAAGAAGGCTTTGGGGAGACCTTATCATTCCCTACAACTGCCTGAAAGGAGGTTGTAGCCAGGTGGGGATCAGCCTGTGTTCCCAGGCAACTAGGAACTAGGAATCTAGTGACTAGAGAAGAGGAAATAGTCTTAAGCTACACCAGGGGAGGTTTAGGCTGGACATCACTAAGAAGTTCTTCACAAAAAGGGTGATAAGGCATTGAAATGGACTGCCCAGGGAGGTGGTGGTGTGTTAGTGTTTAGGAAAGGAGTTGTTTAGGAAAAGGCTGGACATGGCATTCAGTGCCATGGTTTTGTTTATGAGGTTGTGTTTGTTCATAGGTTAAACTTGATGATCTCAAAGGTCTTTTGTTTCTGTGATTTCCAACCTAGTTGATTCTGTGATTTCTGTAATTTTATGCTCTATGTGCACTACACTGTGTGTTACAGGTACTAAAAATGGACAAAGGGGTATACCTCAGTCTGGAGCGCTCAGCTATAGAGAAAGAGGAACTCTCGCAGGTGGTGCAGGTGAGACTTTTTAGTAGTGGGGGTGAACTGTACAGATTTCCTTATTGTTGGTGAGTTGTGGGAGTGTAGCTAATTGTTAGCTTGACTGGGACTTTGAGCAACCTGATCTAGTGGGTGGCAACACTGCCTGTAGCAGGGAGGTTGTAACTAGGTGACCTTTAAGGTCCCTACCAACCCACACTGTTCTCTCATTACTATGCATTTTCAGAAGTGCTCCTTGATATCTGAAGAACAGTTGATTTGACTATATTTGGTTCAAATAACGATTTTAGTAAGTGTTGCAGAGGCACTGTGGTAATACTCATTAAGGACATAAGCTGCATCCTTAGTACATGATAGCAGTTCATTTCTGTTAAAAAACCAGTTGCCTTTTTTGCAAAACCAGCACTGTTTCTAGGTTCCAAAAAAATTATACCATTTTCTCACCTTTTGGACTGAATCCCATTATGATAGGGGAATGCTAGACTTGTTTGACAAAGCAAGACAGCAGCACTTTGATGTGGGGCACTGATGACAAGCAGTTTTGCTGTAGACTCTGTAGCAGCAATTGTGAATTAACTTGCAAACAATATTTAATGTCTGTTGTATTTATGGATACTTAGGATGCTGTCTTTTGCGTGTCAGCCTTTAAGATGTAGTTTTTGTTTGTTGATGTGGAAAAACCAAACTGACTGATGTACTGGGGTACACCAGGCATTGGTGGAGAGGAAGATGCTGTACTAGGAGAACTTCATGGTGCCCTGTACCAGATGACACTCTTTTATTTTTGCCTTATGATAGAACAGCTGAATGCTTTCTGGCAAAAAAGTATCTCTTGTTATTTTTTTTCATATATTTAGGAAAATCAGTGTTATATTATGCTTTTTATATTAATAAAATAAGGAGTGAGAAGAGCAGTTACCAGATATAAGGGGCTTGACCTGCACATCAGAATTAGGCAAACTTCAGTGATCGTATGCTATGCTGTACTGCAGGTTTTCAGGAAGGAATTGAAGAAGATGCCACTACACAAAATAGAGGGTTTAAAGGATTTGGGCAAGGTGAGTGTAAGTTTGTTGCATTGACTGGTTTGTATGATGCCAGCATACACTGGCCATTCTTTCTGCCTTTGTTCATTCCTTGAGAATGAGCAGTCAAGAGTGAAAGTGTTGAAATGACTTTTCTTCATCCAGACAAAAGGCACTTGATGTGCTGATGCAAACTGATGCAGTTGCTGTGTGCTATGCTGTATTATTGCAGGTTTTCAAGAACGAAATGCTGTAGATGGTGCTGGTACACAAAACAGAGGGTTTAAAGGATTTCGTGGTGGCTTTGGACAAGGTGAGAGTAAGCTTGATGGTTCGGTGTTTTTTGCTTCCTGAGTGGTTTGTATGGGTGCAGTGTATGGTTGGTGATCCTCCTGGGGTTTTTTTGCTCCCTGAGAGCTACCATGGTAGAACTGAGAACTCCTACTACTAGTTCTGTTCTTCAGCTGTGTTGTGGAATATGAATGGTCTCTTTAAAAAATGAGTATTACTGGGTAGAATATGGTATAGGTTGGAGTTAATGAAGAAGCCGTTGGGACTGTTGCTCTGCAGATTTGTTGGAGTAAATAGTACTGGCTTCCATTTTGGTATTTAATGATACTAATTTTATACCCTCTGTGTGCTACTTATCTGTTACTTACAGGTGCTAGAGGTAGGCAAAGGGACATACCTCAGTCTGGAACTCCTGATTCTAGAGAAAGAGGAATACTCACAGATGGCGCAGGTGAGGCTTTTTAGTGGCAGGAGTGAGCTGTACAGATTTCCTCATTGGTGATCAATGACAAAACAGTTCCTTCTTAATTCTGGCAAATGCTGTCACTAATTTTTCTCCCTATTAAGAACCTTCTGCAAATGCTAGGTATCTTGGTTGTATGCCTGGAAAAGACATTGTAACTCATTTGAATTTTAGTTACTGGCTTTTCAAAGCTGTAGTGTTACATAATCTTTTTCTTTGTTGTGCTGAGGTTGGTTCAGTTTATGCACAGTGAAGCAGAGGTGCTAACCCCAAAAGTGAAAGTAAGCTTTAAAGAATTTGCTAAGTTTTGAAAGAGTTGATCTAGACTTTTACCCTTGTGCCCTGTGTAAGGGGAAGTATTTTGTTGTCAGCACTGACAAGTAAGGTGTATAGCTCTGACAGGCCACTTACTCCTGATTTAACTTTGTTTTAATTTTGGGAGTTTTTCCCCCGTAGTCCCGCTGTATTCTTCTGCCAGTGGTGCTACTGTACCTGGCAACACATATGTTGTCTTACCTAGAGCATAGTAATATATTATTCACAGAAGTACCATAATTCAAATAAGGAGTGGGATTAAACCAGTGTAATGGTCAGTCGAGGGCTGATATTCTCCATGTAAGAACATTTTGTGTGATAACTGTAAAAACCAGTAATTTTCACTGTAGAAAAGATAACAGTAAAGTAATTTTCATTGTAGAAAAGATGGCTAAATGGCTTTTTACTCAGAGGGCGAGTTGCAGTGAAGCATTGGAGCAGGTTGATCAGAGAGTCTGTGGATGCTTCTTCCCTGGAAGTGTTCAAGGCCACATTCAGTTGGGCTTTGAGCAGTGTGGTCTAGTGGAAGATGTCCATCCTGTGGCATGGGGGTTGGAAATGGATGATCTTCAAGGTTCCTTCCAACTCAAACCATTCTGTGATCCAGTGATTAGTATACGTGTTCAGAAGTGATACTTAATCTCTGAAGAACAATTGATTTGCCTCTATTTGACTCTGTTCAACTAATTTTTTTTCAGATTTTTAGTTCAAATAATGATTTTTAGGAATTGAAGTCTTTATAGAGGCAATATGCTAGTGCTTATAGTGGACATAACTGCATCCTTAATACAGAATAGGAATTCCTTTTTCGTTACTACAGTGTGAAGTATTAGCGTGTTAAAAACTGTTCTGAGTACTTGTGTGCAACAGTTGCATACATCTGTACAGAATTTCATGTGGAAAGAGTTCTTCAGAAAGAGTAATTTGTTGTGTGGGAAGCATGTGAGTGATTTGTTGTGTCATAAGAGCATGTGTCTGTCTGGATGATGAAGAAGAGTCTAATTTAATTTTTGTGAGTACCTCTTGAAAGTGGGGTCCTTGAGTGAATGTGAGACATGAATGCTTTATAAGTCTGACTTCATATGGAGGTAAATTTTAGGTCTCATAGTATAAAATCAGGTTCTGATGGAATGAATGTATGGAATTTTGATGCCTTCCTGAAAAATGGAGAGACATCCAGATGCCATCTCGCTGAATTTATCTTCAATAGCTTCATCTTAAAATAGTTTTATTTTAACTTCTCCTTATATTGTTTGTGAACTTAAGGTCCAAAGGTGACTTATGTGCCCCCTCCTCCACCTGATGATGAGCAAGCCATCTTTGCACATTACCAGACAGGAATGAATTTTGACAAGTATGATGAAAATGTTGTTGAAGTGTCAGGACTGGACCCTCCAGCAGCATTAATGGTCAGTGAGTTGGTTATTCTCACAGTTTGTGTGAAGCATGATTTACAAGGATGTGTAGTGGGTTCAATATTTGCAGCTAATGAAAATACTAATAAAGAATACCAAATCTTGCAGATAGTGTGATGTTGGGAGGAGGTGCTCCCCATTTGAAAGGTAAAGATTTGAATTCACAGTACCTTAACAAACTACCTAAGTGGTCTAGAGGAAGTAATACTGGGTATATAGGAAGAATAGCCATTACATTGTGGAAGAATACCAGTTTAGATATTGAAAGAAAGAGGTCTTTGGCAGCGGTTTCTGAGTACACTGGTATAATTACCTTATTGAAGTCAATTGCTGGGGGATCTTCAAAAATGTAGATGAACGCCAGTTGGGGTAGTACGTGTTTAGACAGAGGGGTGTTTTAAAGTAATTTGTAGCCTTATTCTCTGTGGTTGCAGTCACTGTTATAACATATAACTTAGTTTTTTATCTATAATGGCTGGCCAATTTTAAAAGAAAAAAGCTCTTTTTAGGGGGAAGAATGAGAAGTGGAGAGGGGTTAGTATTACCTGTGTTGAAAGAGAAGATGCAGAGGTGTTCCCACTGAAGTTAAACTGATTTTTGTCACCTGTGTTGCTTTTTGGTCCTGACTAGGAATGTTGTTTTATCTACCCTTACTGGTTTTAGCACAGAGACAATGTTTAGCTCCTACATGAAATGAAACTACAGAGTTTGAGGTTTTTTTCATAGCATGCTATGTGAATTTACTTGCTTGTATCCAGGTGTATGACTTCTGAGCAATTGTCTCTTAAAACTAATAAGACCAGTGTTCACTGTCCTGCAGACAATGTTACTTGAATGGCATGAGCAGATTTTAGAGACCTTTGGGGCTTTTACCTTTAGGAGCCTTGGCAGATGACTGGTGAGACTACTTCTAAAATTAACACTCTTTAGTATTTGCATGTCTCTATCATACAGTAAGCATTTTGGGTTTTAAACTTTTTGCATTTGATGGTGTAATAACTGTTAATAATTTCTTCTCTTACAGAGTTTTGCCGACACTAACATGTGTCATACTTTAACTGTGAACATTGCTAAAGCTGGATACTCTAAACCTACTCCAGTGCAGAAGTACAGCATTCCTATTATACTGGCGGGACGGGATTTAATGGCATGTGCCCAGACAGGATCAGGAAAAACTGTAAGCATTTTGTGCAGTATTTGACCATGAGCTTCCAGGGGGATGCCTCATTCTTCCATGTCACATGCTTGACTTCTTGTTGGCAAGTAATTTCACTTGCGCAGCAGTGGCAGGTATCAGGTACAGATATGAATGATGATAGGATTGTCACATTTTGGGCTTTATTCCTTATTTCAGTAAACTAGTATCTTGGTACAAGCAGACCAGCCTTCAGAGATACAGCTGTGGATTCAATAGTATAGGCAGGCAGTCCTAGAAACTGCTGATGACAGGACTCAGCAGTTGAAAGTAAGGACTTCTGTGTTGTGTGGAGTTGTGTCTTACTTAGTGGCATTTGTTTGGTTTTGGTTTTTTGTTGGCAGCTATTTTTGGTGGTTATTTGTGTGGTGGTTTTTTTTGGTTTTTTTTTTTTTTTTTTTGTGTGTGTGTTTATTTCTTTATTTTTCTGTTGTGTGCGTATGAGTTTTGTGTGTGTTTTGGTTTCAGGGTTTTTTTTTCAAACTTACGCCAGAGTGTAACTGTGGTGTGCAGGTTTCTTGTACTTAGTTTGTTGGAATCTGATATGCACCTGTCTTGGTTTTAGGTGATTTGCTTTTAATCATGGAACAGTGTTGAGAGTTGATACTAAGCTGAAAATTGTCTCAGATTTTTAAACTCATGTACCCAAACCTAATGACTGACAGACTGGTGGATGTAGATGTTTGGTTATGAAGTGTAGCTTTTTGCTGTTTAGTTTAGCGTGGAATCCTAGACTAGTTTTAAGGTAGCTTGCTAGTTCTTTTGGAAGACCTCTTCTGTTTGCAGACAGGGGAACATCCAAAGTCTGTGCTCTAAATATTCTGAATATTTTTGGGAGTGCTGTACAGATGCAGGTTTGTGGGTATCTAGTCTTACAGAGAAGTAAGTGTGCTGGTGTGGTGCAGCTGTGTTGCAAGCTGATCAGCTATTCTAGTAGGTTTTGGTCTTGGGTTGCTTAATTATCAGGGTATGTCATCAGTGTGTGGAACTGTATGGAAAGTTAGCCACTGCAGGATTATGTTACTAGACTGTTAGGATCTAGAGATATACTTTCATACTGGTTAACAAGGAGAAATGAGCTTAAATGTTGTCTTGTGCATTCAGGTCAATCCTTTTGCAGTCTGATGTACTTGATTATTGTGTACACTGTCATTCAAGCTTTAAGATGGATACACAGATTTTAATGTGACTTATGAAAGCTTTTAAGACTAAGCAACCCAAATACTGCTGTGGTTTTTCCCTCCAGGCAGCGTTTCTTGTACCAATTGTGGCCCAAATGATGAGGGATGGTGTAACTGCCAGTAGCTTTAAAGAGCAGCAAGAACCGGAATGTATTATTATTGCCCCAACTAGAGAACTGATTAATCAGATCTTCCTAGAAGCAAGAAAATTCGTGTATGGGTAAGCTTTTTGCACTGTTGCCTGGTATTGATGATTACTTCAGTCAGCAGTGCTTTATTTTTTTCATGAATACTTGCAAATTTTTTTTTTGTGCCAATCAAATTACAAACACTTGAGTTTAGATTATAATGAGTTCACATTATAGTACTGGTTAGCAGGTTTCTTACTATATGACTAGGGATTTAATTGCCTAATCTTTCTGATACTGGGGTGGGTGAATGGAATACTTACTCCAGCTTGAAGAGAAGATAAGTATTTAGCTTATCACTGATGAGAAAAGTGAAGTTTCTTAAAGACTTGCTAAGAAAGTTTTCCTGTCTGAGCATCCAGGAGCCTCTCTGGCAGTCACTGACACCACCAGGGACTTCAGCTATTTGGACCAAAGTCCCTTCTGCAGCAGGTGGCTCTAGTGAGCTGCTCGTTGCCCGACTTAACTTCTGACACACACCACTCAGAGAGTCAGATGAGGTTTCCTCACTGACTTGACCCCAGGTTTCCCATAGAATCTCAGACCTCTATTTCTTTCAAGTAATTTCATTGCTTTGCAGCAGCATGTAACAGCTCAAACAGAGTGTCTCCTGAAGGGACCCCTGAACAATGGAATCACTGGGCTTTTATATGATGACAGTTTATGTATCTAATATTTTGAGATCTTTTTACTAAGTTACTTGCTCCCTCAGAGTCTGAGCATCAGGTAACCTGGCTAGTGGTGCAGGTCCACGTGCCCTTTGTTAAGTAAAGGGTCAGCACCAGTTCATGGTCTTTTGCCTGGGCTCCAGCGATTTCTTGCCATCAGAGGTTGGTCAGCTGCTTGCACTGCAGCTGCACACTGAGCTACCTGCACTAGATGTATTCAATATGAGGAAACTTACTAGCTTATCTTAAGCAATTTATACTTGCTTTACTTTGATCTTGGCAAAACGGAGATGAGTGTTGTTTAGTTAATTTCCAGTGATGGCTTCTAATTACTCCTGTTTCCTCGTGTTTCTGGGGTTAGACAGACATGTCAGAGCTCAAAGAAACTCTTCGAGCTTTCAAAACAGAACGAGAGATCTAAACTTCTCACTAAGTCCTTGAATGTGTGAGAGCACATTTTTGCTGGATTTGTCATTAATCTTTTTACTAAGTAATAGGTTTTACCAGTGTACAGAAGAGAACTAAATCTGTGTTATGTAACAGTTTATTGCTGTTTGGAGGTGAAATGCAGAACATCATCACTGTAGAATCTGGTGAGATAAATCATACTTGCCTTTATTCAAGCAAACTTACACTTGGAAGCTGTCTTCAGGAATAATGATCATGTTTGCATATCTACTTAATAAATAGGTTCTTAAGAACAGCTTCTTAATCTCTAAAACTGTTGTATAACTTTCTAGCTGGTTCTGGTTTTATGCTGTCTTAAACTAGATACAGATTAATTAATCATAAAATAACATTTGAATCTAGAAAGCTTCTCTTACAGCTGGCTTGTACTAAAAATGAGAACAAGTTAAACGATATCAGGATGTGGATCTGTAGTATCTAAAGAAGAGCTTGTGTATTGATCAGTTGAGATTTATGATCTTAGGCTGTTTGATTTAATTTGCAAATAGGAGTATGAAATATGTGTGTATACGAATAATGGATAAATACTGAAATTGTGGGATTCCAGAGGGAATTTCTATTCTTGACTAAAGCTTTCTGAAAAGTTGTGTTTAACTTTGCTAAAAATTTACCAGATTTATCTGATTGCCATTGTTGCGTTATGAAGCTGAATTAATATCTTCAGTAAAAGACCATTTGAATTTGGGTGTGAAAATATTCATTGCACTTAAAGATCTTAGCAGAAGGTTATAAAGACGAGCTAAACATAATTCAGAGCTGCATAAGGTAGTTCTTGCTTAGAGAAACGGTTTTCTACGGAAGAGTTTCTGATGTAGCTACTTGGCAGATCTAACCAAAAAGCATGGTGGGAAGAGCAGAGTAGTATAGTCTTTGGGTGGATTTGCTGTCTAATCCTTGAGTCGCACACTGTATGGCCAGTGTGATTAGCTGTTTTACAAAGATGCCATGTGTGTACTTACTATTTTGCCCCTTTTAAGGTCTGCAAAGATTACTTCTGAAGCTCTGAGGCATATGTAGTGGTGGTTCTGCTTTTTCAGAGGATGCTGTATAAAAGGGGACAAAGTCTTTTGACTGTTACTGTTAGTAGGTCTCAGTTGAAGAGAGGGGAGAATGCAGGTGAAATGAAGTGTTTGTTCCTAGCAAGCCACTTCGGCAGCCTCTGTTATGTAGTATGTGGGTGTCGCTGTTGGGGCGGTCACGACACAACGAAGAGACTAGAAGCAGTCTCATTTGGCAACTGTTTAATACTAAATACGTCTGACTTTTTATACACTTTGTGATAGTTTATACTTCTTCTACTTTAACTATTGGCCACAATAAATCAACATAACACCATTGGTGAAAAGTTACAGTGACTTAACTTTCTAAAAATACTTCATCCAGCTGCGAAGTTCTCTTGTCTTTCTTCTGTTCCTCACTTCTCTTGGTCTCCTTGGTTACAGCCTTGAAGACAGCTCTTTATCAGCTACTTCTTTGCTTCTTGCTCCTTCAGCTAACAGGCCCACTGTTAGCTCCTTCCACATGTGGGGAACTTTAAGCTTACTCGGAGTGGGTTTCTGGTTTTGAGCACTGTTTTTGGACAGAGCTGTATGCTGGAGGAGTTAAACCACTCAAACTGATTTGTGGTAGATCTGATTATTTTATATGAACTTTCGTTAAACAATACTGTTTACATACTTATATAATTAATCCAAATCTTTTTCTACATGACAGAACTTGTATAAGGCCTGTTGTGATCTATGGAGGTACACAAACAGACTATTCGATTCGTCAGGTAAAGCAAGGCTGTAATATACTGTGTGCCACTCCGGGAAGGCTTCTAGACATCATTGGAAGAGGAAAGGTAACATCTTAATGCTTCATCTAAATACCCTTAACTAAAAGACAAAATACTGTTTTTTGTTCCTTAAAATTAATAGAAGAGATTGGCTTTTAATGGCTCTGTCAGTATGCTGCCTTTGTACAGGCACTGAAATAAAAGTGAATTCCATGAAGTTTTTGAAGGAATACCCCAGTCCAGATCTCTTCAGTTCCTTTGGGAGACAGCTGGATAATATCAGTCTAAATCAAATAAATACCTGGAACACTTTCACATAGTTCTTGTGACATATTCCATGGTAGATCTTCACTTATGTCCTGTTTGTTTTGCTGCAGTGGCTTTTTATCCGTCTTGCACTGTATTTTCCAAAATACAAACAACTGCAGGTTATATAGTACTATAGTTGAATTTATATTTCCCCCAGTTATTATAATTCATATTAAAATTTTTACTTGTTAGTGTGGTGACTCTGATATTCACTGAACAGAGTTTGGAAAAACACTTGGTTGTAAACTGAAGATGAGTTTTCTGCAGTGGTCAGGCTTTTAGTCAAAAGTGATCTTGTTTGTCAAGGGTAAAGTTGTGATATTCTTAATAATGCTTTCTGACATAATTCTTTTACAGAAAAATAAAAAAGGTTTTTGAGAATGTTTGAGGGTTATGAGAGAACCTTTCTAAAACTCAAAGCATAATTCTAAAATAGATGGGCTGAATTATAGTTGGTCTCTTAAGCTCTTTGTTTACATTGCTGAATCAGTTTCTGAAGCACTATGGTGTGTGAATTTATGCAGATTAAAAGGCTAAGTAGAGGTGGAGATGTAAACAAATCATAATACTTTCACTTTTTATTAACTTGAAATAAATAAAAGGTGGATTTTGGCAATTAGGCTATTTTATAAGTGCATACTGTCAGTGAACCAATAGTATTTTTCTTTGACTGAAATACTTGCAGATTGGTTTGCATAATGTGAAATACTTGGTGCTAGATGAAGCAGACCGCATGCTTGATATGGGTTTTGGTGCAGATATGAAGAAGTTGGTATCTGTCCCAGACATACCACAAAAAGACAAACGCCAAACACTAATGTTTAGTGCCACTTTCCCTGAAGAAGTTCAGAGGTGAGTAGAATAAAAATAGAAATAAATCTGCAGATACACTTGCATAGAACTAAGTATCTGAAGAGTTAAGAACACTCCTTATTTTTAAAAGCTTGAAAATACTGAAAGCTGTGATATTAATATTTGTTGCTTAATTTAAGCAGGTACTTTAAAACATTAACTTCTTAATTTAGGTGGGAACTCCTAAGCAATTTAGAAAGTTATCTGAAGGCTTTTAAATTTTACTTCTGCAGAAGTAATCATGTTGCCCCTGTTGGTTTCTTATTCCTCCCCCACCACATCTGTGCAAGCTCAAAACCAGTGATGTTGCTGATAACACCATCTTTGACTAATGAGACGTGGCAATTACTGCTCAGCTTACCAGTGTTCATAGTACTCAGTTCTTATGTAGATAATTGGTATTTATTTTCAGTAGTTTAAAAGCTTCTACAGATGGGCTTATGATACATCTTACATGTTTACTACTCATTACCTTTAAAGTTCCTCTCCTCTCACTTAAGGGAACAGTCTTCAACACATGGTAACTATGGTTGCTGAGTAACAGAACAAAACAACTAATTCTCAGCAGATGGAAACTTTTTAGTATTTCTTCTGCTTTTTGAGACACCAGATCTAAATATTCCCTGTTAAATCAGAAGTCTCTAAACTTCAGTTGAAGCAGTGCAGATAATTTTGATGACTTCTGTGGTAGGGACACTGTTATAAAGAGTGTTGGTAATTCAGTGAGTCAAATCCAAAATTTCCTTTGGTCCCAAAAAGTCTGAAAGATCTTTTGAGGAGGGAGAAAATACTTCTCAGTAGTTCGCTGTCCTGAATGAAAGAGGGGAATGTGCTGCTTTCTCCCATTCAGTCAGGTAGTGCTTACCACTGATTTGGAAATGTATCACCTTTCTTAAAGCAGGACTCGCCTATTGTGGCTTTGGTTCCTTGTCCAGACTTTTTTCATAGGGTTCTTTGTGTGGAAGAATAATCTTGTGGTGAACTAAAAATGACCTTGTTTGCTTAGCTGATAATCAAACATTCAGATGATACTGTACACAAGTATTGTTTGTTTCTGTTCCACATGTTTACCTGTTTCTGCAAGAATGTGGTCTCTCTTCTCAGTGTATCCTGGGAAAAGACCAGGTGTGTGTATCTCCCTGTAAGATACACAGTGTGTGTTGATTCACTCAGGTTTTGGGTTTGAAAGAAGAATCTCTAGGCCTGTTTTTATCATTGTGGTTTTGCTGGCGCTTTTGCTATGTATTTTTCTTGCATACTGGGGGATGAATCAAGAGTACTGTAACTACCAGCAACTGAAGAGAGATGCCTTGAATTCCTGTTAAAGATACTTACTGTCTGCTCCTGTTAAATGAAAAGACCCCAACAGACCTACCTTTCTACTGCCAGTCCTGCAGGATGGTGGAAGACTTCAGAAACATGAGATCATGGTTTGGAAGTGCATAAAAACATTAGAGTCCTAGAAGCATTTAGGTTGGAAAAGACCCATAAGCTGATTAAGTCTAACCATTAACCCAGCACCAGCAAGTGAACCGCTAAACCAACGCCTCAAGTGCCACATACACACATCTTTTAAGTACCTTCTGGGGTGGTGATGCCACTGTTTTCCAGGCCAGCCTGGTCCAATGCTTGAAAATACTTTCAGTGAAGATTTTTTTCATAATAGCTGGTCTAACCCCCCATGTGCAGCTTTGAGGCAGTTTTCTTTTGCCCCTGTTCTTCTTGTAACCTTTTGAAACGGAAATGCCTAAAGGTAAAGTTGACATTTTAGAGTGTGAAAACCCTTGTTTTCTAGAGTCAGTTCATTCTCGGATTTAATGCTTTCCTGATGCTGAAGTCAGGAAAGCTAATGATTCCTCATACTGTGCTATCAGGAGAACTTTCAACAGTGTACTATTTTGGTAGTGTGGGACACAGAGATGCTTTCTTTGGATCTCTTGGGTTCAGATCATCCTGTGTTTCTTTTAAGTGACTGTAATCAGATTTAGTTTTAACATAACATTTGGTTTTATACCTGAACTTGTTTCTGCTGTTACATAGACCTTTGATCTGATACTTGAAGCTCTTTCTGTACATGCGAGTTGAGAGAACCATGCATTTTTCTAGTTGACTGGAGAACTTTAATTTAGCATTTGAGGCTTTATATCTTCCACTAAAAGGCTGTGGTTTAATCCCAGCTAGCAACTAAGTACTGTGTAGCTGCTTACTCTAGAAAGCTACTCCAGGGTCTCCCTGAAGCCTTCTCTGCCGCAGGCTGAAGAACCCCACCTCTTGCAGTCTGTCTTCATAGGAGAGAGGTGCTCCAGGTCTGTTACCAGGTTAGTGGCCTCCATGAACTCATTCCAACAGGTCCATATCTTTCGTATACTGGGGAGCCCAGAGCTGAACACAGGTATCAAAATATCAGATCAGAGGGGCAGAATTGCCTCCCTGACCCTGCCGGCCACATTGCTTTGGATGCAGCCCAGGGCACAGTTGGCTTTCTGGGCTGCAAGTGCATCTTGCTGGGTCATGTCCTGCCCCTCATCCACCAGCACCCCCAAGTCTTTCCCTCCAGGTCTAGTCTGGATCCATTCTCTGTCCAGCCTGTACTTGTCCTATCCTATCAGCCTGTGTAAAAAGTTTGTCTCAGTCTTTTTTTCTAAATCCCCTTTAGGTACTGGAAGGCTGCAATAAGGTTATTCCAGGCTTAATCCCTGCTCCTCAACTCTCTCAACTTGTCTTCAGAAGAGAAGTGTTCCAGCCCTTTGATCATCCTTGTGGCCTCTCTGAATCTTCTCTGACATGTGTGTCTTTTGCTGAAGATGCCACAGCTGGATGCAGTACTCCAGCTGAGGTCTTAAAAAGGCAGAGATAGAATCCCTTGACCTGCTGGTCACACTTCACACAGCCCAGGATGGGGTTTGTGTGCTGGACCAAACTGTGTAGACTTTTCTGGCTTTTTAAAAATGTATATAAGACTACTTGTATTGTTCCTCACAAAATGGAGGATAAAAATATTTTTTGTAAATGTTGCTTAAACATAAATGAAAATACATACTTTTAAAGCAAGAATAATTACATAATATTTTTCATGTTGCTAAATTTTGTCTCTTTCAGGCTAGCTTGTGAATTTTTGAAAACTGATTTTTTATTTGTTGTTGTTGGACATGTGGGTGGAGCATGCAGTGATGTTCAGCAAAATATTCTTCAAGTTTCTCAGTCTTTCAAGAGAGACAAACTGATAGAAATTCTACACAGCATAGGTAATTTTATTTAATGCCAGTTGTTCACCAGAGAAGTCAAACTTGCTTGGCTTTAAACTTGTGTTTGAAAGGTCATGGCTATATGATTTTGTTGTGTGTTGTGTGCTTTACAAGACTGTTGATGAAGCTTGAAGAAGTACTTAGGGAGCTGCAGGTTTTTAGGCATATTTGTGTAGGGGTATTTCATAGAGTTATAGGCTAGTTTGGGTTGGAAGGGACTTGTAGATGTCAGTGAATCTAGTCTAATGCCCAGTATTTGTCAATGTTTCATCTCTGTTAAGTACTATCAGACAGCCTTCCTACATGGCTTTCTACTTTATATGGTCAGTTACTTCAGCATCTGGGGATATTATCTCATGATTGCAGGTGTGTTAAAATTACTATGTGAATGTTTGGGCCTGTGTTTTAGTAGTGTCTGGGATTTTTCCATATTTGTTCTATATGTCTTAAGTTTTAATGCTGAAGACTGAATGTGAGTTTGGAATTAAAAAATGGTCTGTGGAATCTTGCTGTTCAGTGCTTAGGATAATGTACTGCTTTAGAAAGGAAATGCCTGCATGTTGCAGGAAACAATGTTTGTTTTCTCTTTTTATTGAGGAGAAAAACAATGTATGTGTCTTCACTTAGTTTCTGTATTGATACAGAAATTGATGGATTGAATTTAATTAGCTCAGAATAGGCAAGAAATTACAGTCATACTTTAAAGACTTTATTCAAAATGTGTGCCTGCATTAGGTGTTAATATAGATAAGTGCTACTCTAAATAGTGAAAATTACATCATATTTCAAACTGCAATAGCTTTAAACTTTTGTTTAACATAGGTAATGAACGAACCCTGGTCTTTGTGGACACCAAGAAAAAAGCAGACTTCATTGCATGCTTTCTTTGTCAAGAAAGCATACCAGCCACTAGTATTCATGGGTAAGTATTTTTAAAATGAAAGTCACCTGTGTTTTAAGAACTTTTGTTGAGAACTCACATTTGACCGTGTCTGCGTAGTTTAGCTTGCCATGTGTTCTGACAGACACCAGAATATCAAGGTTGAAGAACAGCTAAAATGGTCTTAGCATATAGATGCAAGATGTTTGTGTATATCCTGTGGCTGTTGGGATTTGTAGATGTGTGAAAGCCATATAGCTTTTGAGAAGATCTGGCCTTCCATTGCTGGTGAGCCTGAATTGCTAACCCACAACCCCCTTGTGTGGGAGGAGGTTCTTAATACATTTCTGTAGAATTACTGTAGTGTGAATTGAGGTAGAATATATGTAGAATATGTAGAAAACTGGTTCAATGGAAGCTGTTAAACTGTCATCAATGTTACTGGTTTCTGATTCATTTTACCTTTATGAGTTGAAGTCAGCATAGTTATTGTTCTCTGGAGTAGTGGTCATACCAGGCTTCACTAACTATTCCATGTTCAGATCCTAAAGAGCACTGGTTAGCTTTCTAATTTGTTTTCTTACTTGGACAATAAAGAACAGGAGTGATTTTCTGACCCACTGTAGTTCAGTAGTGTATAATTTGTAAATATTCTTCAAATATGGAAACACTGGAGCAAATCTGGTTTTCTTGTCATGATGATGAACAGAAGACAAATTCTGTACTGTTGACTGGACAGAGGTTTTTTAGTGCATCTGAAAAATGGCATGTGCAGGGGTCTGTGTAGACTTTGTCTTTGCTATTCTGGCTCCCTGCTACAAAGCTGTAGGAAATTGTAATCAATTAAGCAAATGGATTTGTTTAGAGAGGTAGTGAGTTTAATGTATAATTATATCCAGTTCTTTTAAAATACCTTGATTTCTCTAGAGACCTAAGCTTAAACAGTTGTTCTGTCTTGCTGCTCTTCAGGTAAAAATTCAGAAAACTTAAACTGGGCAGTGTATGAGTTGTTTGTGTATTTTGTTGTTTTGCATCTGTTGTTGCCCACCCC